>NC_064614.1:830017727-830175227 GCF_023898315.1 Schistocerca nitens
GGCTTTTGGTGGGAAAATAGGCCAATTGTGCTATGTCCACTAACCTAAACTCCAGAAAAAATGGCGCGAATTTTGAATTTTGGCGGGAAAATAGACCAATTGGGCTATGTCCACAAACCTATGCCTCAAGAAAAAATTGTCGCCAAATTCAAATTCCAACTAGATAATGCATGCAAAACCTTACTTTTCTTTATTATTATTCATTACCATTCATTATAATTTATTATTTATTATTATTATTATTTCTTTCCATTCTCAGACATTATGTCTGGTTAAAAATGGAAAGTGACTTGGACCTTGATCAAGCGTGACTTCCTTTTAATTGTACAGTATATGTTACATTGCATTTAGGAACTTTCGGGTAATTGAACATGTATGAAGGAGTAGGTTTAATAATGAATAAAAAATAGGATTGTGGGTAAGCTACTACAAACAGCATAGTGGACGCATTACTGTGGCCAAGATAGACACGAAGCCCATGCCTTCTACAGTAGTACAAGTTTATATGCCTACTAGCTCTGCAGAGAATGAAGAAATTGATGAAATGTATGATGAGATAAAAGAAATTATTCAGGTAGTGAAGGGAGACGAAAATTTAATAGTCATGGGTGACTGGAATTCGAGAGTAGGAAAAGGGAGAGAAGGAAACATAGTAGGTGAATATGGATTGGGGTTAAGAAATGAAAGAGGAAGCCGTCTGGTAGAATTTTGCACAGAGCATAACTTAATCATAGCTAACACTTGGTTCAAGAATCATAAAAGAAGGTTGTATACCTGGAAGTATCCTGGAGATACTAGTAGGTATCAGATAGATTATATAATGGTAAGACAGAGATTTAGGAACCAGGTTTTAAATTGTAAGACATTTCCAGGGCCAGATGTGGACACTGATCACAATCTATTGGTTATGAACTGTAGATTAAAACTGAAGAAACTGCAAAAAGGTGGGAATTTAAGGAGATGGGACCTGGATAAACTGAAAGAACCAGAGGTTGTACAGAGTTTCAGGAAGATCATAAGGGAACAATTGAGAGGAATGGGGGAAAGAAATACAGTAGAAGAAGAATGGGTAGCTCTGAGGGATGAAGTAGTGAAGGCAGTGGAGGATCAAGTAGGTAAAAAGACGAGGGCTAGTAGAAATCCTTGGGTAACGGAAGAAATATTGAATTTAATTGATGAAAGGAGAAAATATAAAAATGCAGTAAATGAAGCAGGCAAAACGGAATACAAACGTCTCAAAAATGAGATCGACAGGAAGTGCAAAATGGCTAAGCAGGGATGGCTAGAGGAGAAATGTAAGGATGTAGAGGCATATCTCACTAGGGGTAAGATAGACACTGCCTACAGGAAAATTAAAGAGACCTTTGGAGAAAAGAGAACCACTTGTATGAATATCAAGAGCTCAGATGGAAACCCAGTCCTAAGCAAAGATGGGAAAGCAGAAAGGTGGAAGGAGTATATAGAGGGTCTATACAAGGGTGATGTACTTGAGGACAATATTATGGAAATGGAAGTGGATGTAGATGAAGATGGAATGGGAGATATGATACTGCGTGATGAGTTTCACAGAGCACTCAACGACCTGAGTCGAAATAAGGCCCCAGGAGTAGACAACATTCCATTGGAACTACTGATGGCCTTGGGAGAGCCAGTCCCGACAAAACTCTACCATCTGGTGAGCAAGATGTACGAGACAGGTGAAATACCCTCAGACTTCAAGAAGAATATAATAATTCCAATCCCAAAGAAAGCAGGTGTTGACAGATGTGAAAATTACTGAACTATCAGTTTAATAAGCCATGGCTGCAAAATACTAACACGTATTCTTTACAGACGAATGGAAAAACTGGTAGAAGCTGACCTCGGGGCAGATCAGTTTGATTCCGTAGAAATGTTGGAACATGTGAGGCAATACTGACCTTATGACTTATCTTAGAAAATAAATTAAGGAAAGCCAAACCTACGTTTCTAGCATTTCTAGACTTAGAGGAAGCTTTTGACAATGTTGACAGGAATACTCTCTTTCAAATTCTAAAGGTGGCAGGGGTAAAATACAGAGAGCGAAAGGCTATTTGCAATTTGTACAGAAACCAGATGGCAGTAACAAGAGACGAGGGAAATGAAAGGGAAGCAGTGGTTGGGAATGGAGTGTGACAGGGTTGTAGCCTCTCCCTGATGTTATTCAATCAGTATATTGAGCAAGCAGAAAAGGAAACAAAAGAAAAATTTGGTGTACGTATTAAAATCCATAGAGAAGAAATAAAAATTTTGAGGTTCGCCGATGACATTGTAATTCTGTCAGATACAGCAAAGGACTTGGAAGAACAGTTGAACGGAATGGACAGTGTCTTGAAAGGAGGATATAAGATGAACATCAACAAAAGCAAATCGAGGATAATGGAATGTAGTCAAATTAAGTCTGGTGATGCTGGGGGAATCACATTAGGAAATGAGACACTTAAAGTAGTAAAGGAGTTTTGCTATTTGGGGAGCAAAATTACTGATGATGATCGAAGTAGAGAGTATATAAAATGTAGACTGGCAATGGCATGGAAAGCGTTTCTGAAGAAGAGAAATTTGTTAACATCGAGTATAAATTTAAGTGTCAGGAAGTCGTTTCTGGAAGTATTTGTATGGAGTGTAGCCATGTATGGAAGTGAAACATGGACGATAACTAGTTTGGACAAGAAGAGGATAGAAGCCTCGAAATGTGGTGCTACAGAAGAATGCTGAAGATTAGATGGTTAGATCATATAACTAATGAGGAGGTATTGAATATAATTGGGGAGAAGAGGAGTTTGTGGCACAACTTGACAAGAAGAAGAGACCGGTTGGTAGGACATGTTCTGAGGCATCAGGGGTTCACAAATTTAGCATAGGAGGGCAGTGTGGAGGGTAAAAATCGTAGAGGGAGAACAAGAGATGTATACACTAAGCAGATTCAGAAGGATGTAGGTTGCAGTCAGTACTGGGAGATGAAGAAGCTTGCATAGGATAGAGTAGCAAGGAGAGCTCCGTCAAACCAGTCTCAGGACTGAAGACCACAACAACAACAACAACAATAATTACAGATTTCTGTAGTTGTATGTAGCTGTATTGCGCTGATGTACTGGTGGATATTGTGTGGTATGACTCCTGTAATTGGTATAATGTCAACTTTATCCTGATGCCACATGTCCTTTACTTCCTCAGCCAGTTGGATACATTTTTCTATTTTCTCTCCTGTTTTCTTCTGTATATTTGTTCTATTGGGTATGGATATTTCCATTAGTTGTGTTAATTTCTTCTTTTTATTGGTGAGTATGATGTCAGGTTTGTTATGTGGTGTTGTTTTATCTGTTATAATGGTTCTGTTCCAGTGTAATTTGTATTCATCATTCTCCAGTACATTTTGTGGTGCATACTTGTATGTGGGAACGTGTTGTTTTATTAGTTTATATTGTATGGCAAGTTGTTGATGTATTATTTTTGCTACATTGTCATGTCTTCTGGTATTCTGTATTTGCTAGTATTGTACAACTGCTTGTGATTTGATCTACTGTTTCTATTTGTTGTTTGCAAAGTCTGCATTTATCTGTTGTGGTATTGGGATCTTTAATAATATTCTTGCTGTAATAACTGGTGTTTATTGTTTGATCCTCTATTGCAATCATGAATCCTTTCATCTCACTGTATATATTGCCTTTTCTTAGTCATGTGTTTGATGCATCTTGATCAATGTGTGGCTGTGTTAGATGATACCGGTGCTTGCCATGTAGTGTTTTCTTTTTCCAATTTACTTTCTGTTGATGTTATGTGATCTAAAGTTTTGTAGAAGTGGTTATGAAATTGCAGTGGTGTAGCCGATGTGTTTCTATGAGTGATTGCTTTGTGTATTTTGCTAGTTTCTGCTCGTTCTACAAAGAATTTTCTTAAATTGTCTACCTGTCCATAATGTAGGTTTTTTTATGTCGATAAATCCCCTTCCTCCTTCCTTTCTGCTTAATGTGAATCTTTCTGTTGCTGAATGTATGTGATGTATTCTATATTTGTGGCATTGTGATCGTGTAAGTGTACTGAGTGCTTCTAGTTCTGTGTTACTACATTTCACTACTCCAAATGAACAGGTCAATATTGGTATGTCATAAGTATTTATAGCTTTTGTCTTGTTTCTTGCTGTCAATTCTGTTTTCAGTATTTTTGTTAGTCTTTGTCTATATTTTTCTTTTAGTTCTTCTTTAATATTTGTATTATCTATTCCTAATTTTTGCCTGTATCCTAGATATTTATAGGCATCTGTTTTTTCCATCACTTCTATGCAGTCGCTGTGGTTATCCAATAAGTGATGTTCTTGTTTAGTGTGTTTTCCCTTGACTATGCTATTTTTCTTACATTTGTCTGTTCCAAAAGCCATATTTATATCATTGCTGAATATTTCTGTTATCTTTAGTAATTGGTTGAGTTGTTGATTTGTTGCTGCCAGTAGTTTTAGATCATCCATGTATAGCAAATGTGTGGTTTTGTGTTGGTATGTTCCAATAATATTGTATCCATAATTTGTATTATTTAGCATGTTGGATAGTGGGTTCAGAGCAAGGCAGAACCAGAAAGGACTTAATGAGTCTCCTTGGTATATAACACGCTTAATCTGTATTGGCTGTGATGTGATATTATTTGAACTTGTTTGGATATTGAGTGTGGTTTTCCAGTTTTTCATTACTATGTTTAGGAACTGTATCAGATCTACTTTGCATATTTCCAATATCTGTAGTAACCATGAGTGGGGTACACTATCAAAAGCTTTTGGTAATCAATGTATGCATAGTATAGCGACCTTTGTGTAGTTTTAGCTTGACATGTCACCTGTGCATCTATTATCAGTTGCTCTTTACATCCTCGTGCTCCTTTGCAACAGGCTTTTTGTTCTTCATTTATAATTTTGTTCTGAGTTGTATGTGTCATTAATTTCTGTGTAATGACTGAAGTTAATATTTTGTATATTGTTGGTAGGCATGTTATGGGGCGATATTTTGCTGGGTTTGCTGTGTCTGCTTGATCTTTAGGTTTCAGATAAGTTATTCCTTGTGTAAGTATATCAGGGACTGTGTATGGGTCTGCAATGTAACTGTTAAATGATTTAGTTAGATGTGAATGTGTTGAGGTGAACTTCTTTAGCCAGAAATTTGCTATTTTATCATTTCCAGAGGCTTTCCAATTGTGCGTAGAATTAATTGCTCGGGTGACTTAATGTTGCAAAATTATCACTTCAGGCATTTGTGGTATCATATGTGTCTGTTTGTGCTTGTATCCACCATGCATGTCTGTTATTTTGTAGTGGTTTTGACCATATGCTGCTCCAGAAGTGTTCCATGTCTGTTATGTTTGGTGGATTGCCTACTTTAATGTGTCTGTTATCTATTGTCTGATAAAATTTCTTTTGGTTGGTGTTGAATGTTTGGTTTTGTTTCCTTCTATTTTCACTTTTTTTGTATCTTCTAATTCGTTTGGCCAATGCTTGCAATTTCTGCTTCTTTTCATCTAATTGCTCTAACGCTTCTTGTGAGATTTTACCTAACCTTTTTCGTTTTTTGTCTGATATTTCATTTCTTATAAATTGTGTTAGCTGTCCGATGTCTTTTCCCAGCTTTTCTATTCTGATCTGTAGCCTGTATTGCCATGTTGGTTTTGTGGGTTTCTTCTGTGTGTTGGTTGGTTCTGATCTCTGCCTAGTGTGTATATTTAGTGTAGTGAGTGCTCCTATATAAACCAGTAGTTGTAACTCTTCCATAGTTGTATTTTCATTTATTTTGTTGTGTATGATTGTGTTGATAGTTGTTATTGTTGTTTCGACTTGTGGGTTATTTGGAGGTCTATGCGAGAATGGTCTAATGTCTGTATTTGCGTCTTTGTATTCTATATATGTCAGCTGAAATTTTTCTTCTATATCTAACATGTGTGTCACTTCGTGTTCTCTTTGTGCTTGTTCTGGTGGCTGTCTTAAGATTTCGATTTCCTCTGCTTGTTTAATTGATGCATGTTGTTCTTTGTTTGTTTGCTCTGTTATGTTTGAGTCCATTACTGTATTTTCTTCCTCTTCTTCTGATTGCACATTATTTTGTTCCAGTATTTGTTGTACTTGTTGTTTGATGTTTTCTAATTCTGACTGGGATACCCTGTTATTTTTTATTATTACACAGATCTGATCACCCAGTCGTTGTTCTGTTAAAAATTTTAATTCTGGGTATCTGGTAATAAATGTTGTGTATACTTGTGATCTGTATCCAGTTCTGTTGGTTCCTAAGTTTGTTGCTTGGTAATAACAGAACATGAGGTGTCAGTTAACTTCGTCTGACCATCTCATCCTCTCTTTGTTTTCTTTCTAGAGTGGTTGCAGGAAGCATATCCTGCAAAACACCTCTATTTGGATTTAAATCATTTCCGTGTGGCTAGCAGTGTTGTTACCATTGTGGACGGGCATAGGGTTCAAGTGTCGTCCCTGACCATGACAGCGCTTGTCTGAGGCTTCATTAGTTCTGTCCTGAACCAACTAATCACACTAAAAGGGGGGTTAGCCCTATTAGTGGTTTCTTGTTTTCGTCGCCTTTTATGACTGGCAGAACATACCGGAGGCCTATTCTTATTATTCTTATTGGCCTATCTCCACTAGAAAATTCGCTCCAAATCCAAATTCAAATTCACGCCCGGGTTCCCGGGTTCGATTCCCGGCGGTGTCAGGGATTTTCTCTGCCTCGTGATGGCTGGGTGTTGTGTGATGTCCTTAGGTTAGTTAGGTTTAAGTAGTTCTAAGTTCCAGGGGACTGATGACCATAGATGTTAAGTCCCATAGTGCTCAGAGCCATTTGAACCATTTTGAACCAAATTCAAATTCCAGTATGATAATGGCTGCAAAACCGTACTTGTCTTTATTATTATTTATTAATATTCATTATCATTCATCATGTATTATTATTTATTATTATTATTGGCCTGCCTCCACTAGGAAATTGCGCTAAATTCAAATTCCACCACGATAATGTCTCGAAAACTGTACTTCTGTTTATTATTTGTTGTTGTTGTTGTTGTTGTTGTGGTCTTCAGTCCTGAGACTGGTTTGATGCAGCTCTCCATGCCACTCTATCCTGTGCAAGCTGCTTCATCTCCCAGTACCTACTGCAACCTATATCCTTCTGAATCTGCTTAGTGTATTGATCTCTTGGTCTCCCTCTACGATTTTTACCCTCCACGCTGCCCTCTCCATACACGCGACAGACATAGTCTTCTGTAAATATGCTAACTCCCACATCGCTCATCTAACCCATCAATTACCTAAGTATTTAATTCCATTTCAATTTGAATCATATTAAATAATTCAATTTACAATTTCATATACGTATGCAAAGATGTTCAACTACCTACTTTCAACTACTTTTCGAGGACCAGACCGCCACCTCATCCTAGGAACCCTCGCCGAGTTTGAATTCTGTCAGGAAAAAAACGTCACTTGCGCTTTCGCTACCAACCTAAGAAAATTGCGCGTAAAGAAAGGTCACTTGTACTAATCTCATCCACCCGACCGCCACTTCCTCCTAGGATCAGGCGCCAAGTGTGAAATCTGCCAGTAGACAAAGCTCACTTGCGTCTTCACCAACAACGTAAGAAAATTGCTGAAAACGAAGTCTATCACCACCACCACCACTTCCTAGTGGGCGGTTGGAAAAACGACTCAGTCCGCACTAGGCTGATGGAAGGAGGAAGGAGTGTACTTTATTTATTTGGGAGCAATTTATTTACGGACGGAGTTTATGCATCACAGAACACACGCTCTTACATGCCCCCACAGTATACAGACCTGCAAACTACTCCTACATAACTCATGTATAAAGCTCTATACACACGCTTGCAAATTGTAAACCGACAAAAAACTCACTGCACAGCCTACAGACATGTCAAGCACACCTAAATAATTCAAAACATTCACGCCCATAGAACCAAACAACTCTTAATTTCTATAAATAATAATCCATCTAAAATACTCTGCTCCTTAATCGTCAACTTTTCAAAATCATACACCTGTCTTTATTTAAACAACTAGAGATAGACAGCACCACAACCCTCTGTATTCGATACTCAGTCCACGGTCCAGCTGACTTAGTACACAAGACACCCCCCCCCCCCCCCCCCCGACATCAGAATATGTCAACAGTTTCACATATCTTTTTGAAACTTTTGCTTCTCATAGGTTTCGATATGTAAGGCTGACCGAAGGCAGGTCCTGAACTCCAGCAGTGCACTACACTTGGCAACACAACCACACCCATCAAGATATTCACTCCAATCCAGACCTGTAACTCCTCTACAAATAAATTTGTCCAGTTATTTATTGACTCACTCACAGTCTGACCAGATTGCCGTTTTTGCGCAAAAACCGCCCAGACTGCGCTGTGCTGCTCAGGGAAGTAAGGAAGGACTGCACTCTATTTATTTCGAGCCCTTTTATTTAGTCATGGAGTATATTTGTCACAAAACACCCACACTGAACTGGCTGTGGTCATCTGACACAGGCTATAAACACGTAAACAACTCCTCATTTCACCACACAATAGCAAACTCCTCTTAAATAATGCAGTACACAATATCCGCACAACCCTGAGCCGCGACCACCGAAGGCAGATGAAAGTCAACTTTATATCAACGTAGCATAATTCCAAAGTGCCGCCTCCATACACTAGACACATCATAGCAGCAGCACATGTATTTACCTCCTATGACACACTGCGCATTGCTCCTGACACGACATTACATGGCCCTTTAACTAAACGTAACTACACATCCCTGCTCTCGCCTCGTCACATGACCAGCCATCTAAAACCTTCTCAATATTATTCTTACTTTACAACATTTTTTTAAAAATAAGCTCTAATTTACTCCTCCCACCGCACCTAACATCATACCCGTCCCACCATCAACATACGCAGATGTCCTCAACCCTATCTTGACGCTCATATATCACCCCACAAACCATGTCCATCAATCAATTTACCATTCTCGTCCCCCTCTTTCCGAATTACAAACGTAGCCTCTATCTAAACGCCAATCAACTCATCTTTCTCGCACTTTCAACAATCAAATTAATTTTACAAACAGCCCAAAATACCAAACGTAATTAAAGAGTCAAACTTTTATACAGACCATCAAGCACATACCACACTCACACCAATATTCAAAGCCTGGTTCATATTTACCACTTCCAACTTGAATTAAATATTATTACCATTGCCCCAACATTCTGCCAGCGCTCGATTTGGACCCATTTTTCGGCTCTTAACTCTTGTCATTAGCGGTCCAATATCACTATCTATAGATTGCATAAATTTCCAAATAAAAAAAATCTAGTCCAATTATCTATGTCATCAAGCTGCACCCTCTCACGATAGCATGCAGATTCATCTTCTCTAGTCATTATACAACTTTTATCAGCGACACGCCTCAGTCGCTATCCCCGATAATGAATACCCGACCAGCGTGCGTAAGGCCTGTGACGACATCGCCGACGCGGGTTTGTGTACTGTAATAATCATCACATTTCGTTGAACAACAAGGAAAGACGTGAATTCGCTCGTCCTCGATGTTCTAATGTCTTACTCCTTCCGTCCTGCATTACACTTCAACCATTCAACATACACATTCATTCGCGCCACCGTTTAGAGACTCCTATATCGGAACACATAGCATCATTCAACAACTATCACTTGCTCTTATCTAATAACTCATCCATCAGGTCTGGGGGCAAGGTCACCCCTTTCTTTCTTTCAGCAGGAGAGAGCTATTTTTTACAGTGGGCCATCAACTTAACATCGCCAATGGCAAAACATATCTTCAAATACGTAAACACTCTTACTCAATTACACAGTGTTCCCGCTGAGGACATGACCTTCAATATTACAGTTCTTAATCCAGTACCCACCAAAACAAGTACTAAATGCTCAAACTAACCCCTTGCACCTTACAAAGCGAGCGTCCGAGCGCCGCCGGCGGCATGACAAAGCCACATATCTGTCCATCTAAACAGCCGTCCACTCAGCCCCAGCACCAGCATCCTGAAGTGGGCTCTCCCTATACCTACTCTCCAGCTATTGTGTAACGACATACAGTGCACAAATGGATTCCTGAAGAGCGCAGATCTCTATCCTCCCCTCCATCTCCAACTCGACATGTAAACAATGTATCCCCCAACCAGCGAACCCGACATCATTCACGCTGCACTGACAATTTCCACTCACAAATTTTAAAGACTTGCATATATAAAAGCCTATTCACTCCCGCCAAAACTCACTTAATAATAAAAAAGCATTCTCCCTTTCTAACCATAGATGAGTATGCATTTAGAACAAATAGACAAACATAATTCCAAGCAGAAGTCATACATATGATTAAAAAGAAAAAAAAATGACCTCAATTTAGGTTCTCCGACATTTATTTACATGTCCTAATGATACAGTCGTAGACGAGTCGTGTCATCCACTCGCTCAATCCTTCAACACACACTTTCACAGAACTTTTTCTACTTGTATGCCACCCACCCTGTTATAATAATTTTGTACAAGCATGTACGCCCCCACATACAAACCAGCTCAATAGAACATTATAATTCCTTTTTCAACAGGTAGTCGTATTCGGTGAACAATTGAACGTACTAAATTACTGATACATGTAGTCAAATAAGCAAATACTTTTACCGACATACACACCCTCTCACTGAGGATATAGCATTTAGTATTATATACTTAAACATATACCAATGATAACAATATTCCGATGCGCACCTTGTCCTTGTAATAAAGATACAGTTCATTTTCCTATACGGTACAAGTCGCTCTCAGAACAGTTCAACTAATTCGAGAGCCTTTTCCCGTTAACAGAAACACGTCAGTCTTTCTGATCAGAGCCTGCCATCTTTTCTACAGACATCTCGAGACTCGTGTATTAGAAGACCAAAAATATTTTTTAATATAATATTATAAAATTCACCTCGTACTCGTCGGTATTAAGCACAGTTCTAGTACTTTAGCGTGCCTTAGACCTCTGACTAGAATTCCTGCCCTGCACAGACATTAACATAGACTGATGCACAGCCTCTCACATGAAACTATACCTTGCACCTTGTAAATCATATTCTTACAGTCGACAGCATAACACTGAATGATTTTAAATAAAGGACAGCTACGTCACAAGGAAACTAGAAGAGCCTGGTGACATTGTGGCGACTTTCCAAACTACCCTCTGAAAGTGATTGACTGCCTCTACATTTAAACTCATTTGTCGCAGTGACCCAATAGTTGAGAACTCTGCGTTCCATTTCTAGTGATTGTTCATTTTGCACACAAGTACGGGATCACCGTTTTCGGTGCTAGCAACCCCAGAAGTTGCGGTCCATCAACCAAAATTTCTACCCCAACTCAAACAAGCATTGTCACTCAATCATTATGTGGTATCCAATGCACGGATGGGATAGATAAGACACCACCGATATACTTCAATATTATCTATCACAGCTGATATCGCGAAAAATGTTACAGTAAGTCCAACACTGGCCAATCATGTGACAGCATGTTTTCCTAATTTCAGTATCATAGCTAAACAATACCTCCTCTACTTTGCAAGTATCATTGCCAGCATTGATAGATAACTGCTTAATACGTCCATTCACACTTAATTCTCGAACACATAAAAACGATCAAACTACAACAGACAACGCTATACATATTTCTAAGACCTCGCGCATAGTACTCGATCAATCTCTCTGCGTATGGCAGTCACAGAGCAATCTCGCCCTCTTACGTTAAAAGACCATCTTCACCTCAGCATTGACCAGCCTACCCCGCAACATCGCTACCCAATTAATCCTCAACCGAGCAGACGAATACAGCTACACTTCGCCTCTCTTGACTGAATAGAGCTTTCCTAGTCCTAACCCCTCCAAGTGCACCACGTTTCTCGAGATGTAACCACGTTTTGTAGCTTAACACACCATATCGATCTATAGTAACAGATCTCAAAGTGCCTTAATTTAATAGCATACAGTTAAGAAGAACAAGAACGGAGTGATATTTATACGCAATGTAGTTCGACACATTTTTAAATAAATCATCCAGTCTATCATGTGTAAAGTATTGTAGCTGCAGAGGAAAAGAACTCAGGCCGTATCACGTGACTAAAGCATCCACATAGATCACTGGAAAAAAATTGACCTTTAGCAACTTGTCCTTCTCTAGAATAAATGAGTCAACGTTTAAATCGTACCTAGTTACAGCTCTATCTCAATCGATCATCCAGTACACTCTCTGTTATCCCTTAAAACAGATGTGAGTAAGTTTAGACGTGAATGATTCTGTGTCCTGAAAAGCGTCAAATACAGTATTTAACTCGCGTGTATCGCTGCTACCTCAGTAGACATACACTATAATACAAACTCAACGAGAAAAAATTGACTACCTCGCTTCGATGTCATCGTTTTCCTACACTCCTCTTGTTGTCGCATACTTGACTCCATGTACAAATTGCTCCCTGTGAACCAGTAGATAAGCAAGTACGTCCTCATTTTCACCGCATTTCGGTATATATTAGGTTAGTTTAGGGGTAAGGATGGATTCAAAGAGCATGCGGAACAACGAGACATAAAGGGCGACTGAAAGAGGCATCAGAAGGAGGGTTCTTGGGTTTGGAGAACATCAGGATACGGGAGGTTTTCCTCAGGTAGGGGTAGAAGCCAGTGGCAAGGATTACGTTGTAGAGGGCGCCAAGGACTGCAAGGAAGGAGGGAGGGCAGTGAGATGGTGGTAGGTAACGCAGTCTTGGCCGGGAGAGGTTTCTTATGTGTGAATTTATATTACGTTGATATCCACGCGGTAAGTTGCAGTTCTATCCAACGTCACAAGTGTTTCTTCACAAATGTGTTGTAACTTGCCACTGTATTCATTATTTTTATCCCTACTTGCGCTTATTTTAGAATCATTTTTAGAAACATCTATGTCTTCCGACATTCACACAAAATCTCGAAGCCAAAAAAGTAATTCAAATATTTCGTAAATCACGTAGGAAAGGGATGAAAAACAAACATTATGCTTAGGCGAATCTGAAGTTCTCCTTTCTCACCGCTTGGAGTGCTAGTGACGCTCCAGCTGTCAAACGGTAACACCTTTAACAGCTGTGAGTGTCACGACTGTTATGTTAGACTGTGATGTTTCATGTTGTCATTCTAGAACAATCACGTAGCTTATAGGACAGGCTTCGCCCTATCTGCTAATCAACTCACTAGGCCATTAAACAAAACAATAAATACCCATAATTAATCGTCCACAAGGCAAATTGTGTGTCCTACCATTTCCAGCCTTGTGAAGAACAGTTCAAGTTGGCATATCTTCGGTTACGGAGGTGTTTGGTCAGCGCAAAATGGCGGCGACAACAAATGGTAATGGTAACTTAGTTGATGAATTCGAAGAAGCTTTTCAGGTTTGTGACTCTTATGTCATTTTATTACCCTGTATTTGCCTCATTTGAGTGCTGGCTTCATTTCCCTCCAATTGTTTCAGTCATGTTTGAATGTACTTACGAAAGAGGAGACCGTGCCGGCTATGGAGAAAGATGAGATTAAAGTTGAAGTTGATCACACAATCCTGCGTTTTATCGATCTGGCCCGTCAGATGGAAGCATTTTTTCTACAGAAACGGTTTTTACTTTCAGCCTTAAAGCCAGAATTAGTTGTGAAAGAGGTAAAATATAAGACATTTGACAGATCACATCTCTTAAATAATACTCGATTTGAAAAGTATCATTATTTACAAAGTACAAGACAAATGTAAGTATTGTAAAGCTGTTAGATCAAATTCTAGAAAATTCAGTATTAAGGAATGTTTTCAGTGTGGGTGGTAGATGGGGTGGAATGAGTGTTTTCTGTAAGATCTGTTTAAACAGTTGTCCCTAAATGGCATCTGCTAGTGTGCTTCTATTCTTCAAACTGCAGAATCGTGTATGTACGATGTGTTACCATGTGTATAATCTACAGTCATTCTAATTGCAATACATATTGAATAGATGGTATTCAGAACACCCAGCAGGTGTTAAAGTATCAACTTGGAAGTTTATTTCTATACTTTCTTTATGTTGGGAATACTGCAACAAATATTTTGTTTCCAGTAGTGGGCTAGGTTTTCGAACTGCTTGGAGGGCAGTGTTTGTGCTCTGAGAACCAGTCAGTCGTTGAAACATTCATTCTTCAATTATCTGCTCTTTAGTTTGTTACTTGAGCCACGAAAGTCCACTTGGGTGAACTAAACTTAGACTAGATACAGCTTTGTCCTGAAATGAATGATTTTGTATGTGGACAAACAAAATACATACTATATTTTTTGAATCATATTAAATTTTGTAATGTAGATTGTGGTGATAGACTGAACTGTAGCCTAGACTGAGGTCTTGGTTAGGTTGTAAGGTGACATTTTGGGTTTGAATTAGTGAAGTCAAACAAATGTTAATACAGAATCTTAGATATGGTGGCGTCCTGATATTTAACATACCTGTTGGTCTAGATTAGTTTGAAAGGTGAGAGTGATATCAAACATCTTGGTTTATCAGCCCCTTTTACACAGGTGGTTTTCTTGTATCAGTTAACTAGCCGCGCTTCACAAATGCTCATTTATGTTTACACATTTCCCCTTTAGTTGTATGTGTACAGTGCTGTTTGCTGTGTTTTGTACCTAAGTTTTTAGTGTATTAGAATGATTTACAATGAGCATATATGGTTTCTCTCTGGACAGAATGAAATGTCACCTTTAAGAAATTATTGGTGTGTGTAAATTAGATGAAATATGTGCTTAATGTAGAATCACTTGGACCACTACCTTTACTTGTACTTTACTGATTGTTAAAAGTGGACTTGTGGGGACTGTCCTTCTTACAAAGAGTCAGAATGTACAACAACATTAAGAAACTAGCTGGTAGTATTGTTAAATTAATGACCAAACAAAATTCGTGGTTGTTGTTCTTGACCAAATTCGTATAATGAATTCTTCTACCTGATTCGGACTGTAGGGACAGAGAAAGGCTTGTCCAAACATTTTAAAACATCAACTTGTTCATTGTTCAGGAAAATCTGTAAGCCTGCACACACACATAGGCTATAGACAAACTATTTTTAGGAGCCACATGCCACCTTTTTTGCTTTATGCATTTCGTATTGGTTTTATCTAAAACCATTTCTCTCCTTCAATAGAGCTCGTGGTTTCAGTGTTGAAACACATTCATCGGAAAATGTTTTTTATCTATATATGTTGTTTGTGCACTATGCAATGAGAGTGGATTAGCTTCCAGTGTTGTCAGGTGATGACACTGTCCTCTATTTCAGTGCATGCACACACTTCGGCATAATCAGTATTTTAAAACTCTACCCTCAACACAATTAAGTTACTATTGACATCACCAATCCACTAACAACACGGTTGGCACCCGTTTTTCACTCTACTGCGTGGCACGATTCCTTGATGATGAGTAGATGCTTCAAAGTAAAACAGATGTAACACCACTTGCCAATTGTAGCCCTCCTAGGAGGGGACAACAATTTGAAAACTAAAAACTTCATGTTGTGTATACAGTGTAGTAGACTAGACACACAACAAAACTAGAAACCTGTGGCCAAACCAGTACCTGTTCCAGCACCACAGTTATCTGGCTTGTTCAGATCATTAGCCAACTTGTACAGGGCAACATCCATCTGGTTTGTTTTTCTTTCTTTATGCTCCTAAGATGCCTTTTCATTCTCTCCATTTCTTTCCATGTTCTGCATAATCGCTATTCCAGTGCTCCCTCTCTCTCTCTCTCTCTCTCTCTCTCTCTCTCTCTCTCTCTCTCTAATGAATGTACTTTTCTCTCATTCACATTTGCAGTCTAATACTTCACACATTGCTGTGGCTCAGTGCTCAAATGCCATATTACAGAACCAAACGCCTAGGGTTGAGTTCTCAGCCAGCCGTAAGATTTTTAGCTCTCTTCCCTTCATTTACCCCTGGCAATGTTTGTTAATGTGAAAAATGGTTATTTGCTCAAGCAGTTCACCAGGTGTAAAAGTATGAAATGCAAATTTTTTGTCTAAGAACATGTCAAATTCAGAAGAATGATAAACAGTGCTTTATTCAAAGTATGCTCCATCGTTTTTTATACATTTTTCTGATCTTTTGGGCAATTTGTGAATACTACACTAGTAAAAAATTTTCCGCTTTTGTTCCGAAACATTCATCGAGCCATTTTTTCACATCTTCACATGAACCAAAGTGTTGCTCAGCGAATACATGACACACTGATGCAAACAGATGGTAATCGGAACGAGCCAAGTCTGGTGAGTAAGCCACATGGTGTAGAACTTCCCTGCCAAGTGCTTCTAATGTGTCACAAACAGGTTTTGCCATATCTGTAGCAGCATCGTCATGAAGAAAAATGACTGTGTTGCCTCTTTTGGCAAGGATGATGGTGTGCAAAGCAAGTGGAAGAAAACACTTGAGTAAACAAATCTTCAGAAATACTACCAACAAAAAATAAATTACTGTACAGAGAAACTTCACATGTGTTACACATACAAAGACCACTGCCAAAACAGGTAAATTCTTAAATTAAATTAACTATGTAAAGGATTTCCAAGGAAAGGAGAAAATTTCCCAATTTTTAGCAGCTCATAATAGAGCCCACCCATCTGGTCCCACCACACACAGAGCATTGTCTTTCTGCTAAAGCGTTTCGGTCTTGTGGTTTTTGTGGGTAGTGTGACTATATCTACGCATGACTTTTTGCACTTTGATTTCTCAAAATAAATCCACTTTTCATCCCCTGTAACTATACAAAGCAAGAATGACTTCCTTTTGTACCGAGTGAACAAAATGTCGTGAGTTTTTGTGCTTTGCCATTTGCCTGTCATTCAACTTGTGAATCTTTCCTATCTCTCGTAGCTGATTGGAAATAGGTTGTTGACTGACACCCAATTGCTCGGCAAGTTGGTTTTATGTTTGCAAATCATCATCATTCCATGATGCTTCTGATTCCACATCGTCTTATTTTTTTTCCTGTCTGCAACATCAAGGTCACCATTTTTGAAATGCCAAAACCACTGTTCTCATGTATCTTGCAATGGAGAATATTCACCATTAGCTTCTCAAAGTAGTTGGTATGATTCAGCAGCAGTTTTCTTCAATTGAAAACAAGAAAATTAATGCTGTCCATGAATGCTGTTCATTCGGTAGAAATTTCAACATATTGAACACAACAGTGTGCAACACTTTTCCAGTTTGTCACTTGTGCACTTCTGACACTTGTTGATGACACAACAGCATGGCGCATTGTTAAATCTTTATAGCACAAACAGCATTGGTGGGACATCTCTTGTCTAAAATCCACATTTCATATTTCTAAGCCTGTTAAGAGTCCACCTTCAACTGTAGGCCCCCATAACTTACTGGATGCGTCAGATCAGAGGATGGCGACAACATACCGCCTCCAGTATACCCATGCCTGGTAAAGCACTGCATTTTTCAAACCAATCTTTAGGTGAATGACAGTTTTACTCTTTCTATCTCAGTTCTTGACTATGTGTCCTTCAACATTAAATTTGAATTTTGATGCATCAACCACAGGTAGCTCATTTTTCTGGGATCTCAACCTTGGCTGTTTTATTGATGTGTTCCCACAGTCTACAGCTATGCAGATAATTTAAGAAGGAAACCACAAAACTGCTACAAAGGTTGATTTATTTATTAGAGGACTGGATTCAAAGCTGTATAGCTGCAGTGTCATTTCTCTGCGCAAAATGTTAAAGTTGTTGTCTTTGGAGGTACATACAGAAATAACTGATATACATCAAATGTAGAGTGTAGCTTCTTGGTGGATTTCCTCCCTGTACAGAAAACACTTTGACTGTTAGTCCTTTTCTTCCTAGTTCCTAAACATTCATTGTATCTTGTTGCTGCTTCCCTTTACCATCTATGCATATACCACAAATATTGTACTGTTCATCTCTTAATCCCGAATCAGTTTACTGCTTAGCCACTATATCTATTGATCTATGAATTTTATTAGTAATGCTAATGACAGTTATTGAGAATGTGTTACTCGTGGAGGATGATGGTGTACAAAGCAAGTGGAAGAAAACACTTGAGTAAACAAATCTTCAGAAATTCTACCAACAAAAAATAAATTACTGTACAGAGAAACTTCACATGTGTTACACATACAAAGACCACTGCCATAAGGTAAATTCTTAAATTAAATTAACTATGTAAAGGATTTCCAAGGAAAGGAGAAAATTGAACAAAAAGAAACTTCACCAAAGAATAGAGAAACCTGCAGATCAAATGGTTCAAATGGCTCTGAGCACTATGGGTCTTAACTTCTGGGGCCATCAATCCCCTAGAACTTAGAACTACTTAAACCTAACTAACCTAAGGACGTCACACACATCCATACCCAAGGCAGGGTTCGAACCTGCGACAGTAGCGGTCGCATGGTTCCGGACCTTAGTGCCTAGAACTGCTCAGCCACAGCTGCCGGCCCTGCAAATCAGGAGAATGAAAACCGAGAAAGGTGGTGCAATGGTTTGCACACTGGCCTCGCTTTCAGGACGACAATGGTTCTAAGCTGTGTCCGGCCCTCCTCTTTTAGGTTTTCCATGATTTCCCTAAATCGCTTCAGGCAAATGCCAGGATGATCCCTGTGAAAGGGCGTGGTTATGACATATTGGGGATTTGTAATTTTTCAGTGTATAAAAATGTTATACAGATAAGGATGGTAGTTTACTAATTTTCATAACTGATAGTGAATGTTAAAACTGCATTGTGGTTTTTAATCTCCTTGTGGCTGGAGTTTCATGTGTGATCAGTTCAATTCCTGAGTAACAAACTGTGATTTGACAAATAGCTCCAAAATCAGCAAAAAACACCACCAAATTTAGCAAAAACAAACAAACACCGAACTTTGCAAGAAACACAGAATTTGGCAGAAACCAACACAAAATTTGATAGAAAAAAAATAACATGTTAAATTTAGCAAAAATTAACACCAAATTTGGCCATGAAATAAAACGATTTTTTCCAGTCCCTACAGATGGGTTATTTGACATACTCAGTCATTAAATGTTTTCTCGAAAATATTTTCAGAAGTTTAATACACCATTTCAGCAGCTTATGATGAAAGTGACCTGTCTTAGTTCCTTGCCTGCAGTAACTGCTTTTCTGCATGTATCCCTTTTAGTAGAAATACAATAAACAAACCACAGCTAATTGTAAGCTGGTTTTGTAGGTTAAAAATTCCTACTGTATCATTTGTAGGAGAAAATTATATACTAGACGTCTTTGTTTCACCTCGTTAAATAGGTTACATGAGAGCTGTTTGGTAATTTCATGTGTATTTTATTCCTTAGACTGTAGAAAAAAAAGGCCTAATCACAGGCTACCTGTAATAAGTACATTGTTTAAACAGTGTTTGTAAACAACAGATGCATCAGTCTTATGTAGTAGCTAATCAAAGGATTGCTTTAATTTTGAATCATTTCTTGTGAACATGAAGTTGTTGCCTATCTCCAACTGAGCTTTATTTGGCGCAACAATTCTTAACTTGTTTGTTTTTGTATGTAACTTTGGAAATATACACTGTGTAGGATTCAAAGTTCTTGTTCATTTCCTGTTAGTCTGTACAGCACAAAAACTCTTCTGCAAACAACTTGGAAAGGAAGAAGTCTGAGTGCCAGAGAACACTCTGTTACCATTATATTTTGAGCACAATTCCAGAATATTTCTCTGAGTTTTTCTTTTAAACCACATAATAAAGGTTTCTGAATACTTCAATAATGTAGTAATACGTAGTTGCAAATTGGAAACAGGAAATTGCATATAATATTGTTCCAGTGATAGTGTATGCTGTGTTTTTAATTTTTGTACTTCGCATATAAAATAGACATTACTGTATCTGAAGTCTGTGAGTTTTGAACGTTTATCAGGACAGTAATTCATCCAGAGAGAATTTTCAAAGTTAGGATCTCTAAGTGTTTGAATTCCTTTTACACCATATGTACACAGGTACAGATATTGTTCTCATTGGTACCTTAATATTTATCCACTGTAGTGTTAGTTATTTTTTCTCTGTGTATACCAGTCTTCCCACAGGCACATCACATAATTTACTACCTGATGTTTTTTACATCGTCATAACTGCACCACCAAGTGGATTACACCTCTCACCGTATTTACTCGAATCTAAGCCGCACTTTTTTTCCGGTTTTTGTAATCCAAAAAACCGCCTGCGGCTTAGAATCGAGTGCAAAGCAAGCGGGAGTTCTGAAAAATGTTGGTGGGTGCCGCCACAACTAACTTCTGTCGTCGAATATATGTAGCGCCACACAGGCATGCACTGTAGGCACAAAGATAAATGCTGGCACCAAAATCTCTGCGTCAGTAAATAAATTTAAAAAAAAAAGTGGAAGACGAGCCTTTTTCCTCCGCCCAGAGTTTCGACCAATGCATTTTGGTACCTTATCCAACGAAGTAAATACAAATTCTGTATTGTTGATCTTCGAATGTAGCAGCATTTCAATGCACTACGAAAATCCGACTGGCAAGACTGGGATGTTTGTCAATATGGCCAACTCTACGTTCTGAATTTTTTCCTACCTGTGAGAAGAGATGGTTGCTAATAGGAGCTTTTATGAATTGTGAATCACATGTAGTATTCTCTTCGCCATAAGATTAATACGAATATAAACATTTTGCCATGTATTGTTTCGTGTTTGCTACTATCTCATTTAAATCCTGTCTGCCTAATAAACTACGAAACTAGAGTGAGACAACAGCAAACGCGGAAGAATATACATATCATGTCATGTTTATATTCGTATTATTCTTATGCCTGATAGTGATACAGTCAGAAATGAAGCACGGCAACTGACTAGATTTTTAAATCTAAGATGACTCTAATTTCTGTGCAGAATGTAATGAACTAAAGAGGCGCCTGCAAAGATTTTGGAACGGAGAAAAATTTTCGCTAAAATTTCGTTCAGAACATCATCTATCATACGCAGTCTGTTATTTGGTTCTTGTTGATCATTATCAAAGAAAGCAGTAGTGTAAGTAACAACAAATGTTTCGCTAATGAGACGACTCCTCTCTATTTTTTACTTGTAAGCGGCGGTAGCGCGCACAAAAGCAAGCCACGCCGCGAGCGGCGACAGGCCGTAAACACGCACTATCAGAATGCGACAAACAATGCATGACACAGTGCAGTAATGCATTTTCAGCTTGGAGTGACGTAAACACCTATAACAAAGAGAACGCCACTTATCAGATCAAAGAAAAATAAGCAATCAATTCAAACCAGACGAAGCACGTGAAAAAGGAAGGATATCCGTATAAATACGGACGGAGCGCGTGACGCGTAGCAATGTTTACCTGGTAAACCGTAACTGCTAAGCTTACGACTCGAACCAAACTACTGCAGCTGTATCGTCATTCATTCGACCTAAACTGTGTCTCATATTACAACTAGACGAACTTTGTTTCGATTTGGATGTGCGACCTAAAACTTTTCTCTCCCCTTGAATTTCGAGTCTCAAATTTCAGGTGCGGCTTAGATTCGGGAAAAATTTTTTTCCTTGATTTCGAGTCTCATTTTTCAGGTGCGGCTTAGATTCGAGTGCGGCTTAGATTCGAGTAAATACGGTAACCAGGGGAAAATAAACATTAATGGCTTGCTCTCGCCACGAGTTCTTGAATGTACTAACAACCTAAATACAGAGTACTCCTAATAGCTCTAATTATTAGTCCGCAAACGTAGTAAATACTGATGTAATGTTGTTCAGTACACTGTCCTCAGTCTTAGGACGAAAACACTCCTCCTAGATATGGCAAGACCTTGTATGCAGCTCTGATCTGCACTTATGCCTTTAACACCCTGTATTTTCCATCTGTGCTGTGGACTTGCACTGGCTAAGTTGACGATATACACCTTTGGTTTTATTTTTGATTCGGCCAGATTTTTTTTTTTCCCCCATTTAGTTTGAGCAGTATCAGTGTAACATCATCTTTCCTGTGCAGTCATTGATGGTTTTTATATGTTAAACCTCAAAACATGGCACGACGCATAGCAGTATATTTCATGTTCTGCCTTTGGACTACTTTTTTGATGACTTTCCATCTCAGGCTGACTATGCATCGGCGTACATTTCTTTGAGTGTTACTCTCGGTATTTGGAAAATGCTTCCCACTAAATCATAGAGGATCCTTCTCATCAAAGATGAGAGTGCCTTTCTCTGCTGATTTATGTAAGTGCATAGAGTGCTGGGTGGGTGTGTTTTATTTGGAAAGCATAACAAACATTACTTTCTTCACTGGAGTTATATAGCTCATGTCTGGTATGTGACATGGTCAAAATAATTTCAGCATCTCATTAATTATAGAGAAAAGTAGGTGTGAAAGAGACAAGTAAACAATTGATAAAATACAATAAGTGTGTTTTATTTTACTTTTGAACTATAGTTATTTGTAGAACAGGATAATTTAACGTTTGTTAGCAATGAAGTGGTGCTATTTTTACTGTAATATGGACACACTAGCCATACACAAAGATATAATGTTGACACTGCCATTAAACACAATCATTCTGCTCAAATGCAGCTTTGGAGTAAAACATATTATGTATAAATCTGACTATGACATACAATGGAAATTCCAGGATAGGATAACAGTATGGGAAGCATAGACTGCTATTCACCACACACAGGAAGCGTGGAGTCGCAGATGAACCAGAATTGTAGAAATGTACAGCTTTTAGATTATGTCCTTCATCAGAAATAGAAAAGAAACACATGCTCACATAAGCACAACTCATGCACGCAAAGCTACTTTCATCTCTGACCGACTGCAGCTGCGTCTGAGGTGAACCCTAGTCTAGCTGGTACAGGAAGTGGGGATATAGAGGAGGCGTGTTGCAGGGAGGAGGAAGGATA
The DNA here is from genome assembly GCF_023898315.1 of Schistocerca nitens. NCBI lineage: Eukaryota > Metazoa > Arthropoda > Insecta > Orthoptera > Acrididae > Schistocerca > Schistocerca nitens. The sequence goes on from NC_064614.1 coordinate 830,040,736, forward strand.
GCAGGGTAGGGATGGGGAAGATACTTGTGATGCCTGTGGGAGCATGCAGGGGTGTCATCCTCATGACAAGATAGGGCTGCCAGGTGCAGCATCAGGTTGCTATGCTAATAGAGGAGGGGAGTGTGGGGAAGGTGATAGAAGTAGAGAATGACAAAGAACTTGTATGTGTTTTTGCAAGATAGAAGTTGCCTGTAGCACTGACATGGGGGCAGGGAAGGGGATAGCAAGTGGAAGATAGGGACTTGTGAAGGTAGAGGCCTGGGAGGTTATGGGGAAGAATGTGTTGCAAGGAGAGTTCCCACCTGCACATTTCAGAGAAACTGGTGTTGGTGGGGAGCATCCAGATGGCATAGGCCCTGAAGCTGTCATTAAGGGGACCACCACCTGCCTATCTAACCCATGTTAATTTAGGCAATTATTTGACCCATTTCTGAAAAAACTATTTGTGAGCAGGACCTTAATATTTTTACTGTATGTTAGATGATGCTAATAGTCAACTGTACTAAAATCTACTTTATCCATTTTATAGTTTTTAAGAAATACTTTTTTAAATTTATTTACAAAAAATATTAAGTTTTTTCTGCAGAAAATATTGTTTTGTGATTTTTCCTAATGGGAGAATATTAATGAATGTAGTACCAGAGGTGGCTTTTTATGTTATGCAGAGTTTCTGAAAATTTCATTCATTTATCTATGATAGTTTCTGATATAATGGGGCAAATGTAATGAAAATTTTAGTTTGCGGGAAGTTGACTTTAAAGAAAAAACTTTTGAAATTTGTTACTTACGCTTAATTGAAACTGTCGTCCTGCATATGATGGCCCTTCTTTGGCCTCTAGCAGGTCTTCCAGCTTCTTTTTCACCTTCCTGGATGTTTGTCTTGCTTTCTTGGCCATATTAGGTGCAGACCTGTCTGCATCGGCTATCCTCATTTTATCGCAATGTTGCAACCCAGTGATCATATTTTCACCAGGATTAAGTCCCAGCTTATCAGTACCCAACACTTTCCAATATTACCACAATTGAATGTAATAACAGCATCATGAACGCCTAGTTTCATTGTATGCATGCCTACAAATACAGTTTTAGGAAGGCAGTTCGAAATTATGCTGTTGAAACATTCATTTGGGTTGTGTGTCTGCCCATGCAGACATTTCCTTAGAAGGTCAGGATGAGCCAAGTCTCTGAAAATAGGTTTAATTGCTGTAATAACAGCAGCAGGAAGACAATGCTGGTGAGAATAAGATTCTCCAGTTGCCTGAGCCCTACTGTACGCCTTTTGTTTCTAAGGAGCAATGAAATATTTGTTGTCCTCCATGAACTTCCATACCATCACTTTTTCCTCTAAAATTAGCCACACAGTTGTGTTCTTTATGTTCATTGACTTTACAACATTTGCAATATTTAGACATTATCTCCACATCTAACACTCTACTGGTGTCTACACTCATGGCAGTCACTACTCCATTCAGAGAAGTATGTCCTCTTTTCTGCCAACTTCCATCAAGTGCAACTGCAATATCCGAACATCCAACTGAACAAAATGTTCTCCCTGCAGTCATGCCCTTGCCAACGGATCGCAAGGCATAAACTAATCTAGTATTGATTTCATAAGGGCCACTTGAATCTGGTTTTGAAGAACTTGTAAATGAAATCGCAGCTGAGCTTTTAGTGGAAATTAGATCCAAAGCAATTGCTAGGCCTTTTCTCCCACTGGCACTCTCACAAATTTTCATACTCTGTGACTCGCCACACTGTCTACATTGTACAAATCTAGAAATTACATCTGATGATATTCTCAAATTTATAATGATGTTACTGCACCCCTTGTCACTTAACAGTAAATTCATTGTAATTTCCTGAAATGGTGAGAGATTCTTTGATATGCACTTGTTGAAGAATTACAATTAGAAACATCGTTGCCAGGCGACATAACCTCTTGTACAGGAAGCTTTCTAAACTTGTTTCCTCCAAATTGTCGTTTCTTGAAAATGCCTTTACGTTTCGTCATCTTCAATAAACACAACAAAACACACACAAACAAGCACTGCAAACGTAAGTATAACTACTACTTGCAATCACACTAGAACAAAACTAATCACGTGTTTGAAAGCGTGTTGTTTGCAAACAGCAGAAACAAAATAATACCAACCATTGCATTCCAGGGATAGCCAACACACTCGGGAGTAAAGAAAAAATCCCTAACGTGCAGTGTAGGGGTATAAAGATCTAAAATATATGCAGAAAAGTGGGCGTGGCACATAAACACATGTGGTAGGAAAATGTTCTTTAAATGCTCGGAAAAAAAAAAATTCTGCAAAATCCTTTTGAAAGTACTTAAGTAAAACCTTAATCTATCGAAATATGATGAAAACCGAAAATCGATTTTTTTGTACCTGAACCACGGTGTGGTCCCCTTAAAGCAAAGCACTTCATGTAACTGGGTGGTTGGGCTATCTCTTGGCCCTAGTTTGGCTGTGGCTGTTTATGTGGAAAGACAACGTGTTAGTAGTCAGGCACAAATAGAATGTGGCACAGCGGTTACAGCTAAGTTTGTAGATCACATGGCTACTTCCACAAGTGACGCTGCCTTTTGAGGGGTAGGAGATGGCATTGACAGGACTGGAGTAGGTGGTTGCAGGAGGATGTATGGGGTATGTCTTGCATCTAGGTCAGGGATATGAGGCAAGGGGCTTGGGAGCAAGGGTGAATTAGGAACAGACAAGGATTATGCATTGGCTGGATTGAAGGGTGGGGAGGATATTCCTCATTTCAGGGCACAACGAGAGTTAATTGAAACCCTGACAGAAAATGTGATTAATTTGCTCCAGTTCTGGGTGGTACTGACTCACAAGAGGATTGCTCCTATGTGGTCAGACAGTGGGTGTGTAGAGACTAGTAGGTGACTCATGGGATATACTTCCGGACAAGGTGGTGAGGGTTATCTCAATCTGTAAAGGCCCCAGTGAGACTTAACCTTTAAAATGTTGTTGATTTACAGTATAGCAGCAGTACAGTTCTTGAGTAAAAATTATGGCACTACAAGTGTTGGCTACAAGGGTTAGATGGGTGTCACTTACTCGGAGATCTGTGTTAGGATATTTGGTTCAGACTTAAAAATTTATGCTATATACTTTTCGCATTCTTATGAGGAAGAGATTCCTCCTAGATATGGCAAGGGCCTCTAGGCAGCTCTCATGTGACCTTGGATACAGCTTGCCCCTACTCTTGAAAATATCAGTACCATTGCCTGTAATTCTCATTGTTAGTTCTTTTTGACAGATGGCTGATAATACTTCTTTCATAGGGTAATCATAGCTGACAATTAGTAGTGCCCTATCCAGAAATGGTCACAGCCTTTCTATTTATTGTTTGGTAGATGTTTCAAACCAAATATTTTGTAATCTTAGAGCACCTAATCACACACACACACACACACACACACACACACACACACACACACACACACCTGGGAGAAGAATGATGGACATAAAACCAAAAATCTGATGGTATCTTGAATTCATGAAAAAATACATATTAATTTTGAATTGTTGAATATTTGCTTGATTGGAGATGGTGTAACAGGAATGAAAGCAAATATTTCTGTCGGTGACTGAGGACGATGTACTGAACAACATTAATCAGTAGTCATGTCATTTGCAGACTAATAATTATAGATATTGCAAGTTGTATGTTTTTAGGTTTGTTTGCACCTCCAAGTATGTGGGACAACAGCAAGTCATTAATAGCTATTTTGCCCCCAGCTAGCAGGTCAGGTGTAGTAGTGTGGAAACATGGACATGAAATGGTTAGTCTTCACTGATAGTTGTAGTCCACTTAGTGGTGCAGTTATGACCATGCGGAGAAAGTCATAACATTTGTCATATACTTGAAGGAAGACTGTCTGATGCAGAGATAAACAACTAAGCCCCCCTAACTAAGCTGGCAGGTCGATAGACACCCAAACAAACACAATCATACACACAAAATTCTAGCTTTCGCAACCAACGGTTGCTTCATCAGGAAAGAGGGAAGGAGAGGGAAAGACGAAAGGATGTGGGTTTTAAGGGAGAGGGTAAGGAGTCATTCCAATCCCGGGAGCGGAAAGACTTACCTTGGGGGAAAAAAGGACAGGTATACACTCGCGCGCACACACACCCATATCCAACCACACATACACAGACACAAGCAGACATTTGTAAAGGCAGAGAGATTCGGCAGAGATTTCATTCGAGGCAGAAGTACAGAGGCAAAGATGTTATTGAAAGACAGGAGAGGTATGAGCGGCGGCAACTTGAAATTAGCGGAGGTTGAGGCCTGGCGGATAACGAGAAGAGAGGATATACTGAAGGGCAAGTTCCCATCTCCAGAGTTCAAACAGGTTGGTGTTAGTGGGAAGTATCCAGATAACCCGGACGGTGTAACACTGTGCCAAGATGTGCTGGCCGTGCACCAAGGCATGTTTAGCCACAGGGTGATCCTCATTACCAACAAACACTGTCTGCCTGTGTCCATTCATGCGAATGGACAGTTTGTTGCTGGTCATTCCCACATAGAAAGCTTCACAGTGTAGGCAGGTCAGTTGGTAAATCACGTGGGTGCTTTCACACGTGGCTCTGCCTTTGATCGTGTACACCTTCCAGGTTACAGGACTGGAGTAGGTGGTGGTGGGAGGGTGCATGGGACAGGTTTTACACTGGGGGAGGTCACAAGGGTAGGAGCCAGAGGGTAGGGAAGGTGGTTTGGGGATTTCATAGGGATGAACTAAGAGGTTACGAAGGTTAGGTGGACGGCGGAAAGACACTCTTGGTGGAGTGGGAAGGATTTCATGAAGGATGGATCTCATTTCAGGGCAGGATTTGAGGAAGTTGTATCCCTGCTGGAGAGCCACATTCAGAGTCTGATCCAGTCCCAGAAAGTATCCTGTTAAAAGTGGGGCACTTTTGTGGTTCTTCTGTGGGAGGTTCTGGGTTTGAGGGGATGAGGAAGTGGCTCTGGTTATTTGCTTCTGTACCAGGTCGGGAGGGTAGTTGCGGGATGCGAAAGCTGTTTCCAGGTTGTTGGTGTAATGGTTCAGGGATTCTGGACTGGAGCAGATTTGTTTGCCACGAAGACCTAGGCTGTAGGGAAGGGACCGTTTGATGTGGAATGGGTGGCAGCTGTCATAATGAAGGTACTGTTGCTTGTTGGTGGGTTTGATGTGGACGGACATGTGAAGCTGGCCATTGGACAGATGGAGGTCAACGTCAAGGAAAGTGGCATGGGATTTGGAGTAGGACCAGGTGAATCTGATGGAACCAAAGGAGTTGAGGTTGGAGAGGAAATTCTGGAGTTCTTCTTCACTGTGAGTCCAGATCATGAAGATGTCATCAATAAATCTGTACCAAACTTTGGGTTGGCAGGCCTGGGTAACCAAGAAGGCTTCCTCTAAGCGACCCATGAATAGGTTGGCGTACGAGGGGGCCATCCTGGTACCCATGGCTGTTCCCTTTAATTGTTGGTATGTCTGGCCTTCGAAAGTGAACAAGTTGTGAGTTAGGATGAAGCTGGTTAAGGTAATGAGGAAAGAGGTTTTAGGTTAGGGTGGCAGGCGATCGTGGCTGAGAGACTGCGTCAGCTTTCAGACGACGCCACATACAAATTATGCCAAGGTAATCCCATTCCTGATGTCCAGGTGGAGCTTCAAGGAATCCTCAGAACATTAGGCCCCCTACAAAACCTTTCACCCGACTCCATCAACCTCCTGACCCCACTGACACCCCGCACCCCTACCTTCTACCTTCTACCCTCTTCCTAAAATTCACAAACCCAATCATCCCGGCCACCCCATTGTAGCTGGTTACCAAGCCCCCACAGAACATCTCTCTATATACGTAGATCAACACCTTCAACTCATTACATGCAGTCTCCCATCCTTCATCAAAGACACCAACCACTTTCTCAAACGCCTGGAATCCTTACCCAATCTGTTACCCCCGGAAACGATCCTTGTAACCATTCATGCCACTTCCTTATACACAAATATTCCGCACGTCCAGGGCCTCGCTGCGATGAAGCACTTCCTTTCACGCCGATCACCTGCCACCCTAACCTAAAACCTCTTTCGTCATTACCTTAGCCAGCTTCATCCTAACTCACAACTTCTTCACTTTCGAAGGCCAGACATACCAACAATTAAAGGGAACAGCCATGGGTACCAGGATGGCCCCCTCGTACGCCAACCTATTCATGGGTCGCTTAGAGGAAGCCTTCTTGGTTACCCAGTCCTGCCAACCCAAAGTTTGGTACAGATTTATTGATGACATCTTCATGATCTGGACTCACAGTGAAGAAGAACTCCAGAATTTCCTCTCCAACCTCAACTCCTTTGGTTCCATCAGATTCACCTGGTCCTACTCCAAATCCCATGCCACTTTCCTTGACGTTGACCTCCATCTGTCCAATGGCCAGCTTCACATGTCCGTCCACATCAAACCCACCAACAAGCAACAGTACCTCCATTATGACAGCTGCCACCCATTCCACATCAAACTGTCCCTTCCCTACAGCCTAGGTCTTCGTGGCAAACGAATCTGCTCCAGTCCGGAATCCCTGAAACATTACACCAACAACCTGACAACAGCTTTCGCATCCCGCAACTACCCTCCCAACCTGGTACAGAAGCAAATAACCAGAGCCACTTCCTCATCCCCTCAAACCCAGAACCTCCCACAGAAGAACCACAAAAGTGCCCCACTTTTAACAGGATACTTTCTGGGACTGGATCAGACTCTGAATGTGGCTCTCCAGCAGGGATACAACTTCCTCAAATCCTGCCCTGAAATGAGATCCATCCTTCATGAAATCCTTCCCACTCCACCAAGAGTGTCTTTCCGCCGTCCACCTAACCTTCGTAACCTCTTAGTTCATCCCTATGAAATCCCCAAACCACCTTCCCTACCCTCTGGCTCCTACCCTTGTGACCTCCCCCAGTGTAAAACCTGTCCCATGCACCCTCCCACCACCACCTACTCCAGTCCTGTAACCTGGAAGGTGTACACGATCAAAGGCAGAGCCACGTGTGAAAGCACCCACGTGATTTACCAACTGACCTGCCTACACTGTGAAGCTTTCTATGTGGGAATGACCAGCAACAAACTGTCCATTCGCATGAATGGACACAGGCAGACAGTGTTTGTTGGTAATGAGGATCACCCTGTGGCTAAACATGCCTTGGTGCACGGCCAGCACATCTTGGCACAGTGTTACACCGTCCGGGTTATCTGGATACTTCCCACTAACACCAACCTGTTTGAACTCTGGAGATGGGAACTTGCCCTTCAGTATATCCTCTCTTCTCGTTATCCGCCAGGCCTCAACCTCCGCTAATTTCAAGTTGCCGCCGCTCATACCTCTCCTGTCTTTCAATAACATCTTTGCCTCTGTACTTCTGCCTCGAATGAAATCTCTGCCGAATCTCTCTGCCTTTACAAATGTCTGCTTGTGTCTGTGTATGTGTGGTTGGATATGGGTGTGTGTGCGAGTGTATACCTGTCCTTTTTTCCCCCAAGGTAAGTCTTTCCGCTCCCGGGATTGGAATGACTCCTTACCCTCTCCCTTAAAACCCACATCCTTTCATCTTTCCCTTTCCTTCCCTCTTTCCTGACGAAGCAACCGTTGGTTGCGAAAGCTAGAATTTTGTGTGTATGTTGGTGTTTGTTTGTGTGTCTGCCGACCTGCCAGCACTTTCATTTGGTAAGTCACATCATCTTTGTGTGTGTGTGTGTGTGTGTGTGTGTGTGTGTGTGTGTGTGTGTGTATATATATATATATATATATATATATATATATATATATATAGTGTTCACACTTACACCCATTATATCATTTTATCCTGTGTAGACAAGCGTAAGGGAAGATGCAGTATTAATATCTAGTATTTCTCTTTTAAGTTTTTAAAAAGTCTAAACTTTTATAGCTATAAATTTTAGGGATGTATGTCTAAATGTTCAAACTTGGTCTCTATGTTGTATATTATAAATAACAGAATACACAGTATTTTATCCTGAAGAAGGAAAAAAAAAAAAACTTGTAAAAATAGTTCTTACCATTTGCATAATATGGTATGCTTTGGAACACACAGACCAATAACATGGTCAAAACACAACCAGGACATTTTCTTTTGGAACATTTTTTCCTTTGCACTCGTAACTGATACAAAGTTTGTGGATACACTGGATTTGTTTTCTGGTTAGGTGGTGCCTTTATGTTAAAATGTCTTTCATTACATCATCTTGGACTAAAACAAGAAGACACGGTTTTTTGAAATTTTGTTGCCTTGTTGCAAAGAAATTTATTATCATACCAAAAAATTGAGTGAGGCTACATTTGTTGTTCTTCTGCATGTGTCCTTTATCTACTGATAAAGCACAAATGAGTTGATGCCATCCAACAGAAATAAGCAAAAGAACAGTTTTTGCCAATATTTGAATTACGTTGTGGTGAAAGAATAAGACACTTATTTTATTTTCTATGATTTACCCACCTCAACTCAGTCCTTTCTGCGATTTAAACGTAGATTGTATCAACACCACCCCCCCCTCCCCGTCACTGAGTACTGCACTTGCAAGTCTGTCATGTCCATTGCTGAAGTTATGACATGTTGAGAACAAGAGCATAGGTTTTCTCCACAAAAAATCTTTTATGTTTGCTGTGCAAGTCCCTACAATTTTCGTCTTGCACTCCAGTAGTGAATTACTGTACACACAGTTTTTTGTTGAGGGCAGCCACAGCTGAAGTAATCCATGTTTCAGAAATAAACCCCTTTCAGCTGGCTATGAACTTTCCTTTTTATTTACAGGAAGACGTCATGTTTCATGATACCAGCTCACATTTTCTGATGTACATTTACATTATAGGAAACAACAATTGATGTTATAAAAAAACTGGATACCTGTCCTGGTAATCTATGCTATATGACAACTGATATGAAATACTCACATGTTAGTAAAACATTAAGCCCATGGTCCGGAAAGGAGGGGGACTCAGCCAACTCAAAATGAAATACTGTTACCTGTGACAAGCAGAGCATCTGATGAAATTAACCAGTTGAAAAACTGACAAGTGAATTTATCGAAAAATGAGATGCACAGAGTAAGAAAACAAAAAAAGGTAAAAGTCCCAGCTAGCAACATTGAAAGCCTAGGTTTAAGAAAACTATTTTCATACTACTAAATGGCGGACAGTAACTAGACTTCGCCTCACCAAACAAGGTCACACTGCAAGTCAACATGCTCGTGTGTCATGGAGGGCACTATTTTCACCACACTTAGTGGGAAAGGTTACAAACATTTTCACACATATCCAAATATCATGGAAATGATTGATGCCCTGTTTCACCACACAATATATTGGGATCATTAACCATCAACACATCTGCACCATACTAAAATTTTACTAGCATAGATGGGAAGCAGAGCACCAATATCAATTTCATGCTTAGTCATAAACATATTAGCAATGCAATATGACAACAGGGAGCCCATGGCCAGGGCGTGCTTTTGAATGTTGGTATGACTCCCAAACCTGAAATAATTGTAGCTGCGCACTGAACTGAGTAGCTTGAGGGTGTCAGGGTGTCATCGATCTCATCTGTGGGCCATCCACTGCAATGCCTCAAGTTGTGATCAATCTTATCCTTTACAGTGTCGACCAGAACATTGATATACATTATTTTTATATGTAATCATACCAGATGTGTGCACTGCAGAATGTTCAAATCAGATAGCTTATTAACTAACCATTCTCTATTACAAATACTGAAGTTACTTGCGTGAGAATAATGCTCTTTTAGATATTTTTCCAGTGTTTGCTCAGTCTGATACCAAACCCTCTCTTGCATTAACAATAGGTCTCACTGGAGCTCCATCTTATGTACCTTAATCGTGGCTCTCGGCCTAAGTGGTCTAGAGTGCATGGGAGCTAAGTTCTTAATTTGAAACTTCTCAGGGAAGATCTTAGTGTCCTTGAAGATATCTTTTAATATTTCAGCATAGATTCTCTAAAACACTCATCATTCTGGTTGTTTGTGAAGAATTGATGGACTTTCTCAACATGCTGTGACCCTCTTCTAAAATAACTTATCTTTGCCGTATCAGCTGGGACAATTAGTATTTGATTTTCTACTAATTCCTTTTTAGTATTCTTGAGAGTTACCTCCACACATTGCTCATAATATATTGCCCTATCCAGTCCTTGTGATCTCCTTCATATGACCTTGATACTATCACTAACTCCAACAGTGACTACATTGTGTTCAACAGTGGTGAATTTTACACTATCCAATGCCACAGCTGTGAGAGTTATTTTTCGTTATTACCTGCAGTTGCATGCTAGTGCAATGTACATTGCACTCCAATCCTGTTCTCAATAAATTGTTTTCCTTGTCACCAAACATAATGTTTGTATAGTTACATATCAGAGGATAAAAGTTAAAAATCACATCCTTTAAGCAAATGCTCCTCATCCTTTTTATCCTGTATACCCATTCCACCCAACTTATTGACACAAGTGCAAGCTATTTCGCTCTTAAAGACTATTGGCAACATATGCTCACAGGCCCACAGCCACTTTTTAGCATTTATTATCTTTGCAAGTTCTAAATGTAACAGATGTATGCCCCTAACAAAAAACAAGTGAAACATCTCTTTCCTGATACAGTAGAACATAGCACCTCTTACGCAGCTTGCAGGCCACGCAACTTGGTTTTTAAATGGAAGGTAAACTCCTCTTTGTTAAACATGTCTTTAAAAAACATAGTATTAGCATTCACTTTAACTAATGATTTCTCCTAGTTCAGGAGATAAAATGTGTCCTGAATATATCATGTTAGCCTCATGAGGCAATCCGTTAGAAATAATTTTTTCTTGGGGGTAACTACAGCAGTAGTTCAGAAATAAACAGCTTCCAGCTGTATATGAACTTTCCTTTTTATTTACAGGAGCATAACCAGTTTCATGATTTCAGATCACATCTTCTGTTGTACATGTACTAGATAGGAAATAACAATTGACATTGAGATAAATAACTGAATACCTATCCTAATGATCTATGTTCTATGACAAACAATGCAAAATACTCACACGTCAGTAAAACATTAAGCCCATCATATGGGAAGAAGGGGGGCTCAAACTTCTCAAAATAAAATATTGTTACCCACAAGCAGGTCATCAGATCAAATTGACCTATTAAAAGTGAATTTACGTACAATGACAAGAGCAAAATAAGAAAACAAAAAAAAAGTGAAAAGTCCCAGTTAGCGAAGCTGAAAGCTCATGGTTAAGAGCATGTGCTTCATACCTGGAAGTAGTGAACAGCAACCCTCCAACCATCTCGCCGAGCAGGGCCACACTGCAAGTCAACATGCTAATGTGTTGCGGAGGGCACTAATGCCACAAAATACATAACAGGGAAAGTTACAAATGTTTTCATGCTTATCAAAATATATGGCATTGATTGAGGCCTCTGTTACACAGTACAACAGTATACGCTATAAAATATCTCAGCATAAAAAAAAAAACATTAAAACCAAATAGACCAGACACAGAATCATACAACATGCCCAGGATCAATAAACAAACAGTCAAAAAACTATGACATGTCCTTGAAAGGCAATCAAAGTTAGATAGTATATTGTAACATCTTAACTCTATGCCCATATTGAGGACGTATTGGGAGTACAGCATTGGACACCACATAATTTGTCGCCTCCAGAATGTTTGTCTGCCCCTTTACTTCTCTGTGTAACTTTTAAATTATTGGCTATACCTGTTATGGCAGGGTTGCCACAGGTCCTGGAAGTCAGGTAATATCGAGGAATTTCAAACACATCCGGGAAATCTGAAAAAAAAAAAAAAAAAACCTGCAAAAATCTCATTTTGGTATTAGTAGCTGAAATGGTTTGTGTACTGAGGCCTGCATCATTGTTGGCTAGGTGCAGCTGAGTATGTGCACCGCTTCCCTACTCCCTCATTACTACTGCTTCTCTCCTTCCTACCACTCCCCTCAGCTTGCAGTTACTGCTGCCACCACTTCTTGCCTCTAGCTCAGCAGCTGCTGACAAGAGGCAGGGAGGCATGAGGAGTGGTTTGTTTGGATCTGATTCTCCGATACTGTAGACGCAGCAGCCGGAGATGGTGGTCCTGTGTGGATGACTTGTGTCCGAGTGATTGTGTGAATGTATGTATGCTCTCACTTACTTACAAAAGGTATGGCTCAAAATTTAGTTGTGATAGTGTAATTGTCTTTTCTGTGTGCCTGCCTCTGGCTCAGCAGTCGTCTTTATGGTGAGTTGCTACCTATCATCATTATTATTGATTCTCAGAGTATTTGAACAAGTTATCCGTTGCATAGATTGATCACCGTGCTCTCATTTAAACAACATGTTGTCTTTGGCTCATAAATAGCTGGCCACATGAGTGGATTTCCACAACAGGCCAAAACCACAGGCCGTTTCTGTGGGTATCTGTAACGGATCATGCCTGCTGATCTGAAGCCATTCATTTCCCACTAATGTGCAGACCCTACCCATTGGATGTAGTCTCACCGATCTCCCTGCAGGCCGGGTCTATTAGGTGTGGCATAAATCAGCAGATTTTCATGGTTTATCCATGGACCCAGGACTGCAGTGCTCATCAGCATGCTAGAGGCCATGGGTGGTGGATTTCAGGACATGCAACTGTCTCACCACAAGTACGTTCTACAGTATGGCATTTTATGGACATTTTATTTGTTCTAGTACATTTTGGCACTTCAAAAGTAGTTTATATGTTGGAAAGTATGGGCAATAAGAAGAAGAAGTGTGCCAGTTTCGAATCCTGTGCTAACCAATGAACTCGTCTTTCGCCTCGTCGAACTCCTGCTGCGTGGTTTCAATACCATTAGACCTCTCCCAATTTTTAGCGAATTTGTGTATATGCAGTTTACCTTTATTGATATTCATTATATCATTAGGATTGTATCCATTGACATATGCAGTGTAGAGAATACACGGAAATTCTCAGGCATGAGCCTCCATAGGCAAGGCTACACTTTGAAGGATATACGACATTGAGCTGTCATCGTGTATGCAAGAAATGTATGTATAACAGTACCTGTCATTATAGCTTTTTCTAAAATGTCATACTCAGTCTTTGTATCCTGTAAGGTCAGTTTATCATCTGGTCAGTTTGGTCTATGATGCCCTACTTGTTGCGGGTAACAGTATTTTATTTTTAAAAGGTAGAGTCCACTCCACCTGTATCATGGGCTTAATGTCCGCCCCTGGTAGCTGAGTGGTCAGCGCGACAGAATGTCAATATTAAGGGCACGGGTTCAATTCCCTGCTGGGTTGGAGATTTTCTCCACTCAGGAACTGGGTGTTGTGTTGTCCTAATTGTCATCATTTCATCCCCATCGACATGCAAGTCGCCGATGTGGCATCAAATCGAAAGACTTGCACCCGGCGAACAGTCTACCCGACAGAGGCCCTAGTCACACGACATTTACATTGGGTTAATGTTTGACTGATGTGTAATTATTTTATTGGTTGTCATAGAGCATTGATTATTAGGATAGGTATCCAGCTTTCTATCATAATGTCAATGCTGTTTACTGTCTTGTAGATTTACACCTGAAGATGAGATTTCATATCACAAAACTGATTGAGGGCCTGTAAATAAAAAGTAAACTTCACATACAACTGAAAGCAGTTTATTTCTAGGAAATATGAATTACTGTAGGTGATGTATAATGGCGATCGCTGTATACATTACAACCGTTGCCAAAAGATATCGCAGGACTGGTATTGGTAGTGACACTTTTGAGTAACAGTAACAGATTTTTGGATTCTTCAGAAAATACATGTGGATTATTGCTGCAGACGTGAGTAAATATCCCTGAGCCACTGCAATGCATCATACAGGTTTGGTATTTTTTTTTATTTTTTTTTATTTTATTTATTTTTTTTTCCCCCCCAACACCAGTTAGTCTCCGCTTTTATTATTTCTTCCAGTGGAAACAGTGAGAAACAGTCAGTGTGGAAAGGATGTTGAGTGGCGCCTTCAGTCTAGCAATTTCCTGATAAGGGTGAATGAGAGGGGGATAGTTAGCTGCATGCCATTAAAGTTCCTCATTTGCTGTCTCTTTAGTAGTATTGGTGAAATTGATGGTTCAAAAGCCCGTTTCTAATCAATTTATTATGTATTTTATTACCAGCAAAATGGTGCAGTAGTTAAGGCACTGGAGCTGCATTTGGGAAGGAACATCTTATTCCCCGTCCAGTCATCCAGGTTTATGTTTTCTTTGATCTCCCTAAACTGTTTAAAGCAAATGATGGAATAGATCTTCTGAAAAGCACACTGCCAATTTCCTCCCCCAATTCAACCTCACAATCCAGTTCCTAATAATCTTGTCAATAGGATGTTAAACCATAATCTTCCTTCGTTGTTGCAAAAACTTGATTGTATAAATCATTTTCTTTTCTCTGTATCAAAACTGTACATTTAGCTGCATAAAAACATTGATAAGTATCATCACCCACTTTTTTTCTGAACAATAGTTACCTAATTCTTCTCCCAGGGTACTGAAGTTCCCCATTTCAGAGCTGCACAACTTGGAAGCTTAATGTGACTGTAAAATTTTATGCACAATATAATTTTAACTCTGTCTTTGCCCTTGTTGTTCTCTAAAATGTGTTAGATTTAACGGCGTTTATGCCTTTGAAAATGTCTGCAATGCTATGTCAAGAAATGTTGCATATGCTCATATAGTGGTGTGCAGTGCAGTAGTAGTAAAGTTCCACAAAAACTTTTGGTTGCTTCTTTGACCAGCTATCATTGACTTGATGCTTACCTTTCTTAGGAAATTAACATTCCTAAACTGAAAATTAATGAACCTTTTCATTTTTCAAGGATGTCACAGAACTGCGTGTGGAGTTAATGCGCAAAGAAGAACTCATAAAAAGGCACTACGAGAAAATCACTGTCTGGCAGAATATGCTGGCTGACCTGCAGGGTTGGGGCAAGTCTCCAGCATCCTCAGGAATACCCAATGGTACAGCACAACAACCACCACAACCTCCAGCAGCCCCTAATCTCCAGCAGCAACAGCAACAACAACAACAGCAGCAGCAGCAGCAACAACAACAGCAACAGCAACAGCAGCAGCAACAATTACAGCAGCAGTTACACCAACAACAGCAGTTGCAGCAGCAGCAGTTGCAACAAATGCAGCAGCAGCAGCAACAGCAACTTCAGCAACAGATGCAGCAACAGGTATGTTTTATATTATTCCTCAGTCTGTGCACATGTCTTAACAAATCCATCTAGTAGTTAACAATCACATTTACTGAAAGTTTTATGAAGAATAAACATATCACAAAAGGCATTACAATAACTTCTGAAGAACATCAGTTGAAACTGTTTGTATTTAAAATTGCCTTTATTAAGATATACTTCCAAACACTCTCTACAATCATGCATATCTCTCTTGCTGTTACCTTTAATAAAATTGTGCCACCTAAATCTCATATGCTGACTTTTGTTTCAAGTTAGCAAACTGTTCCTGCATTGAATTGTGCTTACCTATGATTCTAACAAAGATATAGAGGGGCTGGCCAGAACTTACCTCAGCTCAGTACAGCCGATAGATACACAAAACATAACAGAAAATTTACGTTTCCTAGCTTTCGGAACTTTGTTCCTTCATCGTCCCTGACGAAGGAACAAAGTTCCGAAAGCTAGGAAACGTAAATTTTCTGTTATGTTTTGTGTATCTATCGTCTGTACTGAGCTGAGGTAAGTACTGGCCATCCCCTCTATATCTTTGTTAGTATTTGTTTCACATCTTTATATGAGATTTTCCATTAATCATTTAGCTTACCCATGATTCGGCACATTTCACTCTTCTGACCATATTGCATGAATTGTAACCATTAAATTGACATGAAATGTCCTGTTGCTCAGGTATATTCTGCTTAGTTGGCATTGCCATTTGTAGAATATCCAGGATCCAGTGCAGTATCATGGAAGAGAATACTGATTACTTATTATCATTCTTTGTGAAAATTAAGAACAAGGAATATATTGGTCATACCATAGATCCAAAGGTCTTGGGTTTGACCCCAGGTTAATTGTAGGAGTTTTATCCTTCTTTTATCACTTCTTCCACTGCTGGGAGTGGTTTTTTAATGTGAAAAAGACTTATACCATGGTTTGGAGCTCTTGTGAAACTTTAGCCCCCTGTAACTGGTAGGGTGAGTAAGTTCGAAGGTAGGTAACAGCATACCGCCTCCGACAGGACCATGCCTAGTACAGCATTGTGGTCTTCAAACCAATCTTCGGATTGATGACAGCTTCCTTTTTTTACTGTTACTTCCATGTTTGTTGCACAATATTGGCATCACTTACTGTGAGGTGTGAAGGGAATGGCAAGTAGTGAAGGATATGATACAGGAATCCTCTCAGTAATATGGAGATTTCAGGCAGTGATATTCTAGCTATCGCCTTGAAAATAAGAGAAACTTGGAAATATGAGTCCACAGTGGGAAAATAGTCCCTGATAAGAGCATACTACTTATGGAAACTGAAAAAACACTTATCCAACGTGCCATTTGTATCATAAAAGAAAATGCAAATATATAGTTCACGTGAAGAATCAGAAATGCAATTACAAATGTAATAAAATTTGTTATTGACAGTAGTTTTGTTATGTACTTCTAATAGCACAAATGGTAAATTTCTAGATGAAAATATTGTTAATTACTGAATAGACATGGTTCTCATTATAGAATACATGCAATATATACAAAAGAAATACATATTCTTGATGTTAGATATTTATTGACTTCATCAGAGTTGGCTTCTCATAAATTCAGTTCTAGCTTCTTGTATGTTACTGTTCATTGAACTAAACACAGTAAAAACTTTGGTAAGTTTTAAGGTTTAACGTGTTTAAGACAATGGAAACATTGTTGAAAAGCCAGCATCTTACATGACGGGTACCTTTTAAACATTTATTATTATAAATAAGCACTAACTAGATTCATATAAGCTATTCTGTTACTGTTCAAAAATGCAAAGCTAAATAGATAAGAAAAACTACATACTTGGTGGCATGTTATAAATAATCTTTTTAATATTAAATAGAAGTGTGGCCATCAAATCTTCAGTGCATATCTGGAAGACAGCTGTGCCAATGGATTTCCTAAGTGTCCCAGATGTCTGTGAAGCGTATTTGGTGAAGTTGCTTTTCTGACTATTGTTAGAGTACATTTTTATCATAAATGTTTTCATGCTTCTGAATAGCTGCAGTTAAATTCAGCTTGTTTAATCGCATCTGGAGATTAGTTTGCAGTAAATATAAAGGCAGCACATAGGTCTTAGTCAGTTGTTTTCATGTTTAACACATTCACTTCTATGGAAGACTTTGAGAGTATGATGTATTGAACTATTTTATTTTTCATATAAAGCTTATGTAGTTTATTCACATTCTTAATTGAGCAGATTGGGCGTGCTTTCCCCTTTAAATAAATTATCCTACATGCATTCAGTATGGTTTGATGATACTATTACAGTTATATATTCATTGTTACAGGTATATCCTTGCATGACTTTAAAGTACACGGAAATATTTTCCAGTAATTAGAGATTTTATTTCTGTAATTATACATCTGTTGAACTCTATGGTTTTTCCTTCTTCATTTGTTCTCTATTTATAAAGCTTTTTTATTATTTTAATTTTGTAATCCATGTTAATTTTATCAGTTCTTTTTTTATTTTCTTTAAGTTCTGTTTTCATTTGGTTTTTGTGTGTTTCAGTGAGCCCCCTGCGGGTTTCTCACTGGAACTGTTTGTGTGTGCTTGCAGGGTATGGCAGGTGCAGGCCCTCTGGTGTTTCTCCCACAAGGGGGAGGGCCACCTTTCCCCCCTCAGGGTCCGTTGCAGGGTCCACTGGCCTACCTCGAAAAGACGACGAGCAACATAGGGCTGTCGGAAGGACGGAGGTGACGGGGGCGGGGGAGGGGGCGGGGCAGAGGCCGGGGGCGTGGGCGCGGCCGGGGGCGTGGCGCACCGCCTGAGTATGGGCCTGCCCCCTAAACCCTCCCTCCTGTCTCTTCATTTCCAGCCAAATGTTTTGTTGATGTTAATTTTTTTTCTAAATGTTACCATATTTATAGAATTAACTATATCATTTCACCAATTAAATTGCAGTCTGTGATCTTTGTTTTGACGAAGCTGATGTTACTTGATATAATTGACAGTATATGAAAGAATTGGCAAAGAAACTGTATGTTGGTGCTTCCTGAATTGTAAGATGATTCATATTAACCTCTTGCAACAGCTGGGAAATCAGTTGCTTGTAAAAATTCTCGAATTAAATACATCGTTGATGCTATTCAATATTTTGTGCGTGGACTTTCAGTTGCCTGTCTAGATGGCAGTTTGCAGTGAAATACTGATGTAAAAATTTTCACTGTCATTTCAGGTCTTAATCTACAGTTTTTGTAGTGTATTGGTTTGAAATTTTATTTTGATGGGGGGACTGAAACAGAAACCTCTGCTGCACTGTTGGGAATTTTGTGGATGTCAGAGATGTGAGCAGAAAGGACATGGGCTGAGAACTGTAGCTTTAAAATCTTATTAATGCTATAGAATGTGAGAGAAGAAAAACAATATTTGATTATAAATGGCATTTTTACAGTTTTAAGTGGTAGTTCCATGAAACAACTGGTTTCTATAATTCAGCAAATGTTACAGAAATCAGTTGCAATATTATGACTATTTTTTTAATACCTTAAAATCTGATGAACATTTATCATGGTTCAGGTCACTAACTGTAAATTATTTTTATATGTATCTTCAGCTGATTTTATATTTTGATCTGATGTTATCCTTGCTCTTCTCCTGTAAAACTACAATAGCAAAGGATGTGCACCTATCTATTCATGTGCCTTTTTAATAAAATACTCACCTATGTGCACTGATGCATAAGTCACAGTTTCTTCTTCAAATTTGTATTTCTTATATCTGCAGTAGCAGTCATTTCATGGCTGTAAATATTTTTAGTGTTTCACTGCAAATAAATTTTACTTTAAACTGACTAGTGTACACTCTCTATTGATGCAAGTTATATTGATTGTTAGGGGCTTAAATGCCCTGGCATTTCACAAGTAACAATCAGTGCCTTATGGTATTTTCTATTTGTGAGATCCTTATTAATATTTTGTTTTGTGGTACATTGCTTACATTGATGAACATTCTGCCAGTCACATCATATATTGTCATTAGGATCAAGACAGTGTTGTTGGGTGTTCAGAATTTACATTTTTTGTTACAGGCTTATTGGAAGAAGTGTCAAAAAAGTATTTATTTCCTCTGTTATTTAAAGTCTAGCACTAATGCAAAAAGTTATTTATTGGACTGAGAAATTGTTGAGGTTTGGTATTGTTGCCTCTGCTCTCTTAAAAAGAGG
The DNA here is from genome assembly GCF_023898315.1 of Schistocerca nitens. Lineage (NCBI taxonomy): Eukaryota > Metazoa > Arthropoda > Insecta > Orthoptera > Acrididae > Schistocerca > Schistocerca nitens. Next base: position 830,060,224 of record NC_064614.1, read on the forward strand.
ATTCTAAATTAGACATTTGTCTTTTCCAGACAATTTTGACAATCTGTATTTGTGGAAAGGAAAGGAAAAATTCTATGTATTCTGTAAATAACCCAGTGCCTGTTACAAAACAAATGTATACGATTGGATACACATGTAAAAACCGTTTTCAAATTGTAAATTGTGTAAATATATCAATCTGTTTGGATTCATATTTTGATGTCACATTCTGTACCTTTATTTTGGACATTAAAATTGTTTTGTTCAAAAATGTGCGTAAGTGATATATCAGAAATAATCATGTCTAGAAATAAGTAACTAAGAATAGTTGTAGATGGATATGTAAACATTGTGATGTCTGTGCTCATGTCTCATTATTGTAGAAGTTACAGAAATGAAGATACGAGCATGGAAGCATTTCACATATGTCTTTATTACCCATATAGTCAACAAAACAGAGACAAGGTTTTTACAAATTTTTGAAGGAACTGAGATGTCTACGGAACTTCTGTAATAACAACTCTTAATCAATAGATCTGAATATAATAATCACCACTGAAATACTATTCACTTCTGTGGACTGGCAGGCCATTCAATATCAACCAGCCTCAATTCTTTGTAAACTGCATCATTCAGATGAGGTATGGAGGGACATGGGCTCAGCTCACAGCTCTCTCAGCCATTTGTTTTCCAGGCTTTACAGGTACAACTTTTCTGAAATAGCTCCTCAGTTGGCATCACAAGGCTCAGTTCACCGTGTTCCAATCTTCCCAGTAAAGAAAACTTGAGGGCAGTGCTAGAAACTGGACCCAGGCCTCTGTTCAGTAGACATACATGTTGACCACATAGCTATAGAGGTTGATGCAGTATTACTAATATTACCAAATGTCTCTTAACATGGTGTGTGTGTGTGTGTGTGTGTGTGTGTGTGTGTGTGTGTGTGTGTTTTTTAAGTTGGAACACTGACTTGACCAGTCCATGGCAATGATAATGCTTATTAAGTTCTGGAGTGCAGAAAATGTGTGCTGCTGTTTTTATAGTTGTATGAACTCCAGCCTAACTGACATTTCTGTGTGGAGGACAGTGATTTCAAAACAGTATGCAGTAAAGGCATCTAGCAGAACTGGTCACTCAGTACCATCCTAGTTGCAAGAAAGGAATTCCAGCTGCTTTAGCCATTCTGCAGGTCACCACCACTCATCAGTGATAGTAATCCGAGGTAGTGCAGATTTATTACTGAACACAATGTGACGTCTTCATCTTGGTCATGGCACCATTCCAAATGCAGTCGTTTGCACTGCAGTGTTAATCAGTGTACACATGGGCAGGGGCCCCGGCTTATAAAAAATATTGAGGGGGGGGGGGGGTCGGTCACACTTGGGGTCTTGTCCTAGGAAATTTTCTAAATTTTAGATGAAAAATAGTGAGTTTCAAAGTTTTTGAAGCAGTTTAGAGTCACGTGATCAACATTAGAACCTCGAAAGCTGGACTCTCGATAACTCGACACTCCAGGAAACTTGACAAGCCTGACACATTTTTTGGCTTTGAAAAAAGAAACAAAGCAAAACATAAAAACGCACGGTATTTTCATAAAAAGCTAATTTAATTTACTGTAATAATCATGCTTATAGCCTATTACTAGCAGTGAATATATATCTCTGAAAAGACTAAAATTATATTTAAATTCTAAACTATCATTAAAAGAATAAAACATAAAATATTGCTGTCGCACAGTAATAGCACTCTCATGAATAAGTGAAATAGCTAATTTAAGCTTACTTTGAATAAGGCTCGGAGTTCATTAAATAAAAATATCTCAAAAGTTAATGCTTTAATAAAGTTGATACAATATGCCTAATACTTTGTCAAAAGAGTATGTAAATAGCTGGTTTTAATTGGGTCTTACACCTCAAAAATATTGAAGTATTTGAAAATAACTAGTACTATAGTAATACAATACTAAACTAGTACTAATATTTCGAAACTGGAAATGTAACATTGTATGTATTTAATTCTCTATTTTATAAAGATTTTTAATATTGCTCTAAATGCCATTATTAGGACTAGAGTGTCTTTACAGAGGTGCAAATGTTGACCGTCTGATTGGATTACTGAATATGAAGCCATCGATGACTGGTCGGATATCCAATTCATCCAAAACATCTAGGTGGGCATGAAGAACAGCCAAGTTGTTCAATCGTTTCTGTCACATTATTGATCGTAGATATGACTTCAGACATCTAAGGTCACTAAATGACCTTTCTGCTGTTGCTGTCATGATTGGAACTACTTGGAGAAGCTTAATGCACTTCACATAACATTTATCCAACTGCAGGCTCTGTGTAATGTACTTTCTTACATCATGCATGCTTTTAAGACCAGTTGTTTTTTATAAGTGACACTGGCTAACATATTCAAGTGTAAGTGCAGGCTCTCAATGTCTAAGTAATTTTTGAAAAACTCAGTTGATTTTTTCCAAATTTGTTTCACCTCTGTTTGCTCTGTTGAGGGGGCTTGGCCCCGATGGAGTCGGCGCCTGTGCACACGGGATTGTTTCGTTAGCTGGCTGCTGCTAGCCTCCAATCATCAATAGTATGGAATGATAGAATGTTTTAGGGAGTCGATTACTTTTCTCAGATGGCAGGTGGAGATGTGAATGTGTTATGATGTATTCAGTGCACAATTCAACGATCCTGTCATGTAGTGGTCAGTCGGACTCTTGAGGAGTATACCTTCCGCCTGGATCCCATGCAGTCCAGCATTGGGCCACTATGGTATACGAATGCCCCACAGATTTGGATACTGCACAAATTGACCAACTGACCGTATGGAAACCCACAATGAGACCCCCTTTTAAACTCTTGGCAGGTGTTGATAATGCTATCTTACACCCATATGTGGCATCTCCACGTCCTTCACAATGATTCCTAAACATCTGACACTGTTTACAGTCCTTATATGCCCTACTATATCTGGTTACAAAACTAAACACCAACAGCATTATCAAGCAAGGTGGTGCAGTGGTTAGCACACTGGACTCGCATTCAGGAGGATGACGGTTCAATCCTGTGTCGGGCCGTCCTGATTTAGGTTTTCCGTGATTTCCCTAAATTGCTTCAGGCAAATGCTGGGATGGTTCCTTTGACAGGGCACGGCCGACTTCCTTCCCCATCCCTCCCTAATCCGACAAGACCGATGACCTCACTGTTTGGTCTCTTCCCCAAATCAATCCAATCCAACCAACATCATTAATGCACTCTAGTGGCTGACTTACATGTCACAGAGAATTGCAGCTCTTCATTTATATATCTGCCGATGATGTGTACATATAGGATGTTACCTTTGCATCTAGATGTCCGTTTCGTCTGGGTTCTTCAATTTTTGTGCCAGGTACTGTAGATAAATTCCCTACTTATCATTTTATGGTCCTTTAACAGTTTTCAGTTGTGAGAGTTCATATTATAACTGTAGCATCAATATGCTTGCTGTTTGAATGACATTTGTTTATTATTAGGATTACTTTAGGAAAAGTTTGGAAATATGTAATGCAAAGTAGTCCGACCACATTAAATAATAAATTAATGCATAGATTCTCAAGTCACTGTCAGTGCATGGCAGAGAGTAGTCCATGCAAATATGGATATCATTGTCCTCTGTTTGCATGCAGACTAAAGGAAAATGACTGTCTGTCTACAGCTACATATATAGTGTGCAAACCAATATATGGTGCATGATGGAGGATATGTTGTACCACTACTAGTAATTTTCTTTCCTTTTCTACTCAGAGTGAGGTAAAAATGACTATGTGCCTCCTTACGCTGCCTAATTTTTCTTATATTCATTGTCCTTATGCAAAGTTGGCGGCAGTAGAATAATTCTGCAGTCAACTTCAAATGCCTTGGCATACATTCAGTCTTCTATTCTCAAGATCCCTACACAAGGTATATGTTTGAGGCAGCAGAATATTCACACATCCAAAGTTACAGGAGCTTACATACAGGCACTATATGGATTAATTAACAGTAATTATGCAGAATGCACTAGGTTGTAATTAGTCCTATTGTCCAAGCATTCTGTACATTATTTTCCATAAGAATTCTATACCTTGGCTAATTCATTACTCATCTGGCATTGATCTCCCACAGTACACCAATACCTCACAACTGCCTCTTCGATGACACTTTAGAATACTTTGCTGAAGCCTTTGACCTATTGTGCTCCTGTCCTCAATGTACAGATTATACACGTTCTTTATGGCTTTGTAATGCTGAAGAGCCACAGGTATAATTTATCCTCCAATTTTCATATTTCTTTTGAAAACATTTGTGGTTACATTATCGTAAATTTTCAACCCACATGAGAGCCATTTCATCAGATGTTAATGTGTGCCGGAACAGGAAAGGATAGTCCTACTACGGTGATGCAGATCTTGTATTGCGGAAGGGGGAGGAAGCATTGAGTCTGTTTCCCAGAACTTCGTTCAGTGTGACAACTGTCTTGTCATGAGGACATCATCAAATGAAGTATGACATAGTGCATAACACTGAAAAGGCTTTCAGATGATTTTTTTGTGATGAAATTGTGAACACTTACATCGGACATCATCAAATGAAGTATGACATAGTGCATAACACTGAAAAGGCTTTCAGATGATTTTTTTGTGATGAAATTGTGAACACTTACATCGGCAGTGATGCCTGTTGATCTTTTAAGCATTATTGGCTTCAAGTACATAACCGGATGATAAAAGATGGGTCTGTATAGTTTTAAGAAGCTGCTGAAGAACGAGACTGAGGATATGCTTGTCTACAAATGCTAACAATAGTGAAATTGACCTCACCACAGCCGCTAGTCTTATTGTTCATCTATACAGAAATATAGTTGGGCAGATTCTTCATATCTTAGGAAATCAGTTGGTTTTATTTCCTGCACATGTTGAGCTCTGTAACAATAGCTCCTGAGGATGATCCTAAGTGATCACCATCAAGTCCTTAGTGAAGTGTGTAGAAATTTCATGTGATATAGGCGACACATGCACCATGATTACAAGCATCGTGCCGTAGCCTGCTGTTATGTGTTGTGCACAATTTCAGCAGATATTTTAAATCTCCAATTTCTCAGAAGTTCTCCCAGTCTGTTCTTTCAAACATTTCAGTCATAGGTTTCAGTAAGGAGATTTACATCAGCCCCTTTTCACTCCTAATTTCTAAATTGTATGGCATAAGCTTAAAGTAGCATTTGCATATTTAGATCTGTGATGATATAGTTAATCTTGTAAAGAATCAGCTCTCACCCTCATCCAGTTGTTGAGAATCTCTAATTTTGGGTAGGAGATAGATTAGTGGAAGGCATGCAATATTATGTTATTCTGAAATGTGAAAGACCTAAATATGGGCTCTACTGATGATTTTATTACTATTGTATGTTACATAGAGTTATAAATGTGCTTCTCTAGTTTTGTTAATAATTGTTTTCTGTGTAGTACTTTTTGAAGCAGTTCCTAGGATGAAGTCCAGATTTTCACATCAATCTCTCATGGTAGAAAATGGTTTCTCTGCTTACACCTTTTGCATTTCTTCTGCTGCAGACCATAAAATCCTTTGTTGATTTTTGTCGTCGTTGTTTATTGTAAAATGCTTTTCCCATCCAGCCCCTCCTCAGCATAGAAGATGGTCTTCCTCTCTTGAATGTCTATTCTTAGCAGTGCCCACATGCTGTGAGATGAGATTTCTCCTGTATGAAAGATGTTTTTGCCCCTTCTCTGCTGTCTCCTTCCTTCCCATTGTCTAAAGGATGTAGCTGTTTACAACTGTGTCTTCTACAAGTCAGAAGAATAAATTTTTCAATCATATGTACAACCTTGTAAATATTTTAACACCTATAGTACTGGTCAGCCATGCCAACTACTCATAAACTTAGTGTATTCTGAAATAACTGCTAGGCTTCTCAAACGGAACTGGCTGTTTCTTTCTATAACTATGTTTCAGGAGCAATTGATATACTTCATGAAAAGACAGACTGACTTTGCATATCAGGCCATTATTACACTGTCAAAGATCTTTGACAAATATTTTATAAAAAAGAGTGATAAAAGTATCCCAGTACATTATCAGAGCTATCTTTCTGTACACATGTAAATTATAGTCCTCTGCTGTAGTTTCTTTTTGTATGTTTGGGCTAAAGTCAGGAACTAATGTAAGGATTTTGATAGTGCTTTCACTGATGTATTGACCCGATTCACGAGGAAGGCTTGTGCATATAACATAAATGTTCCATACAAATTGGCTGAACTATGAGGAACTAAACTCCCCTTCTGTTGTGAAAATAATGCCATTGTGCAATCGAGCAGTAAAAGCAGAACTCTTTGGAATCATCCATGGGCATCAGAGGTATGCATCAGGCCACCCAACTGCAGTGCCAGGCCGGCAAGAGCTACCAGCGCTGGTGGACAAGTGCGAGCTAGCACTGACTTCCTAAGCAGTCTGCAATGGAGGACATATTTTAAGCTGATGAAAACAGTTTTTGGCATACAGGTAATGTGTAACAGGTGTGAAGGGATATGCAGCAGGTCACACACAAAATGTAGCATATGTTAGACTGTTGCTGGAGTGCCATAACTGTTCCCTATTGTATAAATTTCTGCTTTATGTAATTCCTTAGTATCTTCAGGGTTGTGTGGATCCTGTCAGTGTATATGCGAAAGCTTCTCACAGTAGGCTGCTGTGTGTTCTTTCATGTCTTGTGCAAAATGAATCATTACTCAATAGGTAAATGGCAAATAAAATGAATAACACTGTCAATCGTTGTCACGCCATAATATGGAATGTGGGAAAACACAATTATTTATTGAAACCAGAGGCAAAAATTTCAAAGTTCCCACTCTGTGGGCTTCTTTTGATTATAGCACTTGAACTGCATCTTGTCTTTGAAATAAACTGTGCTCTCACTTATTCTTCCAGTTACATAAAGTTCTTTACATTTATTAGCAATGTATTCACTAACTTCACTTTGCCTTACTTGAATGCTCACTTCCTTGAGCTAAACGCAGCATTTAAAACGACTGGAACAATTGAAAATGTGACAAAATATCCTTTGAGAATGAAGTTCAGTCTAGCAAATCATTGGTAAAATAGTCACCTAATTCTTCTTTCAAACTCCAAGCCATGTTCGATATAACATTGAGGAATGCCTTCATTTCTTCCAGCAAAACATGTTTCCATGTTGACTGTTTTCCCAGTGGAGTAACATTCTGTATTTTTTCTGCTGTTTACACATTTGTTGCAGTCTCAATTTCATCAAGAAGATCATCAGTGAAAAATAGCTGAAAATATTGAAGTTCTATGGTTAGGTGCACATTTCAGGGAAGAGTAAATCCTTGTTGTCTAATGGAAAAGGGGAACTTGATAATTACAATAAACATGCCATTCACAGGTGATAAGTCACACATTCTTGTCAATTTCCTTTTTGTCACTGCATTTACACTCACTGGCACTTACATCACTACACAGAGGATTTGATCCTTCTTGTTCACTCTTGTCACTGAACTCAGCTTAATCTTCAGTATCTTCCAAAAGCTACCTCACAATACTGTTGTCACTTATAAGCCCTTTACCTGCCATCATCATACAAGCAAAAATTTTATGGAAAACATTAAGTCACTTGCACACGTAAAAGCACATGGCCTTTTGGGAAAAATGGGAGAGCTTCCACATCTGTTGGCTAGAGTCACTACCCCATGACTAAGCATCTTGGATTACCTCTGCAAGAGTAGAATAACTGGGGGAAGAGGTTTTGAACAGAAACGGCTTGTTCTACCACGGAGCGGAAGCAGAAAATTCGCTATGTCATATGAGATCCAACATTAAGAGTGGAAAGGATTCAGTGATGAATTTTAATGTAGAAGCTTGATTTCAGCAGTCACTGCAACCGCATTGACATTCCTTACATCAAAGTCTAATTAATGTTTGCAGTTATGGGCAGCAAAACAGTAGCAAGAGCAGACTTTTTAAAAATAATAGAGAGCAGGAACTTTGGAATTGTTACACCACCAGTGAAAGATCTGCCTATTCTGATGTCAATTATCTTCATTATTAAAATATGAACATCCCACAGCTATCTTGCAACAATTTTAAACTTAGTATTCCGTTATTGGAAAAAAAAGAAAAGAGAGACTGTCTTCCTGGCCATCCATTTGAATGTGATATGTCAATGACTATACTTTTTAATTACTCATTTTTCTGTATGTCATTTCTTTTTTGTTTCCCTGTGCACCACAAATTCTTTTACCTTTACAGCTCTCCCTAAGTACTGTGGAAGTTATTCCCAGACTGAAGTCATATCATCCTCTCTCTTCTTGTTAGTGTTTTCCATATGTTGGTTCTTCAGAGAACCACCTCATTCCTTGTATTTTCAGTCCACCTATTTTTCAACATACTTCTGGAGCACCATATATCAAACATTCAGTTGCTTCATTTCTTGTTTTCCTACCATCCTTAATTCTCTACCATACAATGCTGTGCTCCAAACATACATTCTCAGAATTTTTTTCGTCAAGTTAAGGCCTACATTTGATACTGGTAGACACTTTTGGCCCTCTTTTCCACTGCTGGTCTGCTCTAAATGTCGTTGCTTCATCTCACTTGCGTTATTTTGCTTCCAAGATAACATCAACTTTGTGGTCAACAGTTTTGATGTTAAGTTTATCACTAATCTCATTTCTGCTACTGTTCATTACTTTTTTCTTTCTTTGCTTTAATATCAACCTGTTTTCTATGTTCAACAGACTGTTTAATCCATGCAATATGTCCCATAAATCTTCCTTGTTCTCACTGAGGATAGCAATCTCATCAACAATGTTATCATTGACATTCTTTCATCCTGAATATTAATCCTACACCTGAACCTTTCTTTTATATCCATCACAGTTTTTTCAATGTACAGATAGAATAACTGGGGGAAACACTGCAGCTCTGCCTCACACTCTTTGGTATTGGAGCATTTCAGTCTTGGTCTTCTGTTCTTACTGCTCCTTCGAGGTACATGTACATGGTGTATATTACCATGTTTCCCTGTAACTTACTATTATTTTCCCAAAAATTCAAACATTTTGCAGCATTTTACATTGTCAAAATTTTTTTATGTCAACAAATCCTATGAACATATCTCAATTTTTCTTAAGTCTAGCTTCCCTTATCAATCAGAACTGCCTCTCTGGTGCCTTTCCAAAAGGCAGACTATTGATCATCTAACAGGTCCTTATTTTCTTTTCCCTTCTTCTTTATATTATTCTTGTCATCAACTTGGCCGCATGAGTTGTCAAGCTGATAGTGCTATAGTTCTCTCAGTTATCAGCTCTTGCTATCTTCAGGATTATTTGGGTGATATTTTTCCCAAAGTCTGATGGTAAGTCTCCAGTCTCTTAGATTCTACACAACCAAGCTGAACAGCTGTTTGGTTGCCACCTCTCCCCCATGGTTTTAGTAATTCCAAAACAGTGTCATCTATGTCTTCAACCTTATTTGACTGCATGTCTTCCAAATCTGTATAACACACTGACTCTAATACTGGATCCCTATGTCTTCCATATTAAGTCCCATTTCTTCCATTATATCATCACAACAGCCACCCCTCACAGAGACCTCATATGTATTCTTCCTGCATATGTGAGATCTCCTCTATATTTTAACCGTGGAATTGTACATGTGATGGTGCTGCCCTTGTTTTTCATTTCCTGCGATTTAACTTTTCCGTATGCTAAATCAGTCTTTTTGACTGCATTTCTTTTTCAGTTTCTTCACAACTTTCCTGCAGCCACTTTTGCCTTGGTTTCTCTGCACTTCCTGTTTATTTCAATCGAAAGTGATGCTTGCTTGTGCTTATGCTTGTCTTTCCAACTACTGTGATTGCCCTTTTTAGATATTTCAATTGCCCTTCAACTGAGCTACCTACTGTGGTATTCATTATCATAGTATCTACAGCATCAGAGAGCTTCAAATGCATCTCATCATTCCTAAGAGCTTCAGTAACCCACTTCTTCATCATTACTAAATTGTGATCCGAGTGTATATCTGCTTCTGGGTATACCTTATAATTCAATATCTGATTTCTGAACCTGACAATGATGTAATCAACCTCGAATCTGCACATGTTAATGGGCTTTCTTCAAGCCCACTTCCTCTTGTTATTCTTGAATAGCATCTTTGCTATTACTAGCTGAAATTTACTTTAAAATTCAGTTAGTCTTTCTTCTCTTTCATTCCCACTGAGCCATTTTCCTGTAACTCTGTGTTCTATTCCTTACCCTGCTATTGCATTCCAATCCACCCATGACTATTAGATTCTTGGTCTCCCTCTATATATTGAATTACCTGTTGAAATATCTTCATATACTTTCTCTCTCTCCCTTCACCTTCTGCTTGTGGTGTTAACATATATATCTAAACTATTCTTGTTGATATTGGTTTGCTATTGATTCTGAAGAGAACAACTATTTCACTGAGCTGTTCCAGTAACACACACTCTGCCCTCCCTTCCTATTCACAAGAAATTCTCCTCCCTTTATTCTGTTTTCTGCTGCTACTGATGTAACTCTATATTTGCCACATCGGGGGCATGAGATTGCCCTGAATCTCCACACATATACTGGTAGTCTTCACCCCCCCCCCCCCTCCTCTCCCAGGGGGTCCACAACTCCTTTGTGGATAAGTGCATTGCAAACATGGGACCCCGAGCTACTGCAGCTCTCTTTCCTTTCCGATCTGCATACCTTCCTCTTCCACATCCCTCACCATCCCCCATCCTTCCCCGCCCCTCCCCCCACCTCTTCCCACCCCCTTTCTCCCTCTCTTTGGGAGTATGTTTTGTGCGTACGTCCAGAGATATACAGTTGTAACTGTAAGATAATTATTACGGACACACAACACCATGATTCCAATACAACATTAATTTATTTCCCTCCAAGGAACGTCCATCAAGGAATATAAAACATTAATTCAAGGATAATCAATATTTCCAGTGTCTATAATTACAAATATCAACCCGCAACACCCTCCCCACCCTGGTCAACTTCTAGAGGAATGACCAGTTGAATGGGGTGTGAGATTATGGATCCTTCTGAAGTTCGTAAGGTTACAGTTCATATTTTCTCATCTCTTCCTTCATGAAGATCTTCTATCCACGCCTTCCTCCACATGTGTTGTGGGCGAACATCCTCTTGTAGAAGAACGACATCACCCAGCTGGAGTCTTCCTGAACCTGGCCTTGGTTGATGAGTTTCATGGAAGTTTTTGAGCAGGATCAGATATTCTTTCTTCCACCTGTTCCAGAAGTGTTCTACCACCTTCTGCAGCCGTTGAAATTCCTTGAACAAGTCCTTTCTAACTGGTGATTCTGGACCAGTAGATAGTGATGTGAGTCGATTACCTACAAGGAAATGTGCGGGCGTCAGTGGCTCAGATTCCTCTCCCCCTTGCGTAATTGGTCTAGAATTTAGTGCTGCTTCTATGCTGACCAGGATTGTGTTGAGACCTTCTTCGTCCAACTGTGACTGTCCTAAAACTTTTCTCAGGCAGCGTTTGACAGATCCCACCATCCGTTCCCAGAATCCTCCCCACCAAGGCGCATATGGGGCGATGAATTTCCAAGTGATGGCTTGCTGGGCGAGGTACCTGTGTGTCTTGCTTGCCATGAGAGCCTGCCAGAGCTTCTTCAGCTCTAAGTGCATGGCATGGAAGGTAGTAGCATTATCAGTGTAAATTGTGCTGGGCACTCCTCGTCTTCCGACAAATCTTTGTAGGGCTTGAAGAAATCTGTCAGTTAACATATCTGAGCATAGTTCCAGGTGTATGGCTCGTGTTGTTGCACATGTGAATAGAGCAATATACGCTTTCTTCATAATATGTCCTTGTCTGACATAATGGACCAGCAAAGTCAATACCTGTTACTGTAAATGGTTTCAGTGGTGAGACTCGTTCAACTGGTAATGGAGCCTCAGTTTGTTGAACAACGTGAGCTTTCACCATCGTACAAGGTAGGCAATGGTGTAGAACATGTTTAATTGCCTGTCGAGCTCTAAGGATCCAGAATTCTGTTCTCAGTTCAGATAACACTATGTTTACTCCAAGGTGATGCAAACGAATGTGAGTCTGCTGGATCAGTAAACGTGTGAAATGATGTCCATCAAGAAGAATCAGGTGGCATTGATCTCTGGTTAATTCTGCAAACTGCATCCAGCCACCGAGATGAATAATACCATTATCCAAGAATGGGTTGTAGCGAGCTATCTGAGAATTAGGTGGTAAAGGCATGTTGTTGTATAGTGCATGCAGTTCGAGTGCAAAATGTTGCTGTTGAACTACTTGAATCCAGTAAGTGCGTGCTTCGCCCAAATCTGATGCTGTTAGTTCTCCAGATGTTCTGTTTTCTTTCAATAAGTGCCGTTTAAAGTGAAGTACCCATCCTGTAACTCTTAACAGCTTGAAGTAGCTACTGTACCGTGTAGCTGTTAAAATAGGAATTGTTGTTTGTACCATGGAGACTTGGTCTGTTAATTTCTTCTTTTCTGGCAAGGAGTGCTCTTCCGTCTGTAAAATTTGAGGCCACTGTGTTCTGTTCTTTGTTAACCAAGCAGGTCCATGGAATCATACAGAAGCATGGTGAAGTTTATCTGCTGTGGTGCCTGTGGAGGTTAGATCAGCTGGATTTTTGTCACTAGGGCAGTGCCTCCACTGTGACGGATTTGTTAGTCGTTGTATTTCCGTAACATGGTTTGACACAAAGGTTTTCCATCGATTAGGGTCATGTTGTATCCATCCTAAGGCTACAGTTGAGTCAGTCCACAATGTTGCACGACTTGCATTATAGCTCGTGGACTTACAGAAATAATGAAGTAGTCTTGATCCAAGAAGTGTCGCTAGAAGTTCCAGCTGTGGAAGGGTTATTTTTTTGATGGGAGCTAGTCGGTTGTTACTGCAAACTAAATGGACTGATACCATATTCGTTGTGGTGCACCGTATATAAAGGACTGCTTCGTAGGCCTTTTCTGATGCGTCACAAAAGACATGGATTTCTGGCTCAGTGTTTTCAAATACACCAATCCATCGGGGCATTTTTATGTGTGAACATGATGGCAATGTTGATGCCCACATTTGCCAGCGTTTGCTAGGATCAAGGGGTAAAAGCTCATCCCATTCAATTCCTCTTGACCAAATTTCTTGAAAAACTATTTTTGCAATGAGGGTCACAGGCGACAACAAACCCAGTGGGTCATAGAATCTAGCAGTGTTTCGTAGTACTTGTCGCTTAGTGGCAGGACGATTTATAACATTGTCGGTAACATTGTTGTGAACAACACTGAGCGTATCAGTCTGTGTGTTCCAGTGGACTCCCAGTACCTCCATATGTGTAGTGTTTATGACACCTTCTGATTGCCATATTCCAATCAGTTGGCTTGAATTTATGGCCCACTTTGCCATTGGTAGACTGATCTGTCCCATGAGTGATGTAAGCTCATAATATAAGTTAATTACGGCATTGTCATCTTTAGCACCTGCTACAAAATCATCCATGTACATATTATCTCCAACAAGTAAAGCAGCTTGCGGAAAATTTGTTTTGTGCATTACAGCAAGTTCTTTCAGCGTGACTGCAAGAAGAAACGGACTGCAGGTAAGTCCAAAAGGTAGCCAGGTGAAGCGGTATGTAATCCTTTCGTCAGTTGTAATATAGTTTCCTTGTTGATCTATGATTACTTTGTGCCAAAAAAACCTTGTGAGATCTCTATCTTTCCTGTGAAGAACTAACTGCAGAAATGCTTGTTTGATATCGGCAATTAAGGCTACTTGATGTAGACGATATCTCAGTAATATTGAAAGAATGTCAGGAAGTAAATTAGGACCTATTTCTAAAGAGTCATTCAATGAACATGCATTCTGGTTGTGCGACGAACCATCAAATGCAATCCTCCATTTGATAACACCTAACTTTTCTTTCTTTACTGCATGATGTGGCAGATAAAACGTGTCACGCAATTTCTGTCCAGAAGGGGTGACTTCCACATGTTTCTCGTAAATTTGTTTCAGTTTCTTGTCCTTCGTAAATTTTTTCTCCAGTGAAGCAAATCTCTTCTCTGCTTGCTGAAGATTATTAGATAACATAACGTTGGGTTTTCTGGGGAGAGACATGACTCTTCTTTTGTCTTTGATGTAGTATGATTTTGAGAAATTTGCAATAACGCCAATTCCTTCTGATTCAGAGTTGTTGTTTCATCTTCTGTGATTCCCATTGTTTCTAAATTCCAGAAATGTCGTAAAATATCATCCGTTGTTGTCACTGTCTCTAAACTGATGTAGTTTGCCGTCACAAGGTTAGTCGTGGTGCTTGATTTTCTTCCACTAAGAATCCAACCTAGAAGGGAAGGTACCAGAACAACTGATGACGCTAGTCGAATCGGAGGGGAATCTTTAATGATTTTCCAATAGTAATCTGCTCCGATAAGAATCTCGATGGGAAGATCTTCTGTACCATCCCTTAGGTCCGCAAACTGAAGTCCCCGTGTGTGTACAAGTTTTCTTAAATCGGAAGGCACAGTTGCGTGCACGGAAAATGAGTATGTGCTTTTAAACACAGTCATAGACATCTTGGAATTAGTCCATGTACCCTGCAGTGTGAATTCTATGACTCTACGATGCGTTGAAGTTGTGGACGGCATTTCAAAGGTGTTGACAGGTAGATCACAATGTTCTATAGTTCTTAAACCTAGCTCATCAATCAGGAACTTGGAAATGAAGCTTGACTGACTACCGCTATCCAGAACGCAGCGAGTAAGTTTGCTTAATCCTGCGGGTCCACTGACCCAAACTCGAGCTGTCTGAAGATAAGTAAAACCTGCTGAACTTACATCGATTCTCCCTACAGATGTAGAGGTAATTTGCTGAGAAGATGAAGAAGAGGCAACAATGTCAGTACAGATAGCTTTGTGATAACTTTTCTTGCACTTAGAACACGAGACCTTGCCCTTCTTACTGCAGTTTCTAGCATTATGACCTCGGTTTAGACATATAAAACAGCGATTATCTTGCTTTAGTTTATCAATACATTGTTGGCTGTCAGTTACTATGTTGCAGTCTTGGGCCCAATGAGAGCGAACTTCACAAAATACGCAATATGGTTGTACCGGTACTTCTCGTTTAGGCTTATGCGGATTTTTCGCTTGCTTTGAATTTATGTGAAGCGCTGCTGCAGTGGGCGTGAAGCTAGGAGATGACTGATATTCTGTACGAATCTTTTGTGCAGTGAGAGCACCACGAACTTCTTCTTCCAAAAAGTTAAGTAGTTTCAGTACATCTCCTTCCGCTACTTTGGTTCTTCTAGCATGAATGACCCATTTCTGGCACATTTCAGAGGGAAATGCACGCAGAATTTTTGGAGTGAGAATTTTATGTATGCCACGACATCTTCTCCTAAGACACGCAGTGCTTGAATATGACGGTTACATTCTAGTAATGTACTGTTCAGCGTTTCAGGTGTCGCTGACTGTACAG
Organism: Schistocerca nitens; assembly: GCF_023898315.1. Classification (NCBI taxonomy): domain Eukaryota; kingdom Metazoa; phylum Arthropoda; class Insecta; order Orthoptera; family Acrididae; genus Schistocerca; species Schistocerca nitens. The sequence continues at coordinate 830,075,742 of NC_064614.1, forward strand.
GCTTTAGCGCATCCAAATAATCGAGGTGTGCCTGTATAATGCGATTGCTATCTCCGTATCTATTCAATAAAATTTTCTTTGTTTCTTCATAAGTGTTAGCCGTTATAGGTATTCCATCTACTAGCAACTTCGGTTCGCCTGACAGATACCCTCGTAGGAAAACATGTTTGTTTACTGTAGAAAGGGATGGGTCTTTATCAATGGTTGATTCAAATTGTTCCCAGAAGTGGGACCACATTTCGACATCTCCACAAAATGACTCAAGCTTAATTGCTGGTAGCTTGACAGAGTGGAATACAGTTGGTTGTGTGAGCACTGGTGGTGACATGATATTCATCTGCGATGTTGTGGCTGAAAGCTTGTGATCAATTGCTTTTGTAGCCTTCTGTATAGCGCGTTTGACTTTGTCTATATATTCCTCACAGCTCAGTACATCTGCATTGTATTCATCGTCACTGAGAAAATTATGAACAGTGTCATCTAATGAAACAAGCTTCTCTAGAGTTTCTTGAAGACGTTCCCTGTAATGTTCAAAATCATCAAACGGGCTTTCTGTGGTAAGAGCATCAACAGCCGCACAAAACCGCGTAGCATTAGTCCTCTCCCTAGTTCGCTTTCTTTTGAAGTTTGCTAACTGTATCTCTGATTCGTCCTGCATTATATCTTACTAAAGATGGCTGTTGTAAGATTGCTTACGAGTGCGCTTGTGAATAGCTTAAACGTTTAACAAGCAGCGTATGCGCAAACATAAATGGACGAAAACCTTTTAATAAAACTAGCTACTCTGAGTGCAAGTTTCAGACTTGCAATACAAAGCCGCAAAAATTGTTTTGAAGCAACCAGTTCATGCGATCATATTGTATTGGAATGGACTTAGCTTCTGATGCGGTCCGACGTCATCTCTTGTTTCCTACAACGTGAAGTAAGCCGTTAATTGTTGAAATCATGCAGGAAATCGCAATTTCTTCCTGGGTTTCAGCACCAATATATTACGGACACACAACACCGTGATTCCAATACAACATTAATTTATTTCTCTCCAAGGAACTTCGATCATGGAATATAAAACATTAATTCAAGGATAATCAATATTTCCAGAGTGTCTATAATTACAAATATCAACCCGCAACAATAATAGTTTCTCTTCTTTGCTCTCTCTGCTGGACAATCTCTGTCCTCTGTTTGTCCTTCTCTTTTCCTTGCTTCTTCTCTTTAACCTCTTCTTCACTGCAGTGTTTGAGGCCTCTCTCCTTCCCTTTTCTTTGTTCCTCCCTTTTTCTTTCTTTCCTCCCTGTGCATGTCTGAAGGCTGACCCATGCGTTCCCACACGTAGCCAGTGACGGGGTAACGTGTAATTCCCCACCCCAGGTAGACAAGTAGGACATGTATGTACCCCCTGGTAAAGGCCAGGCCCAGGGAGGGATGATTACCCGAACGTGCCAATTGGTCCCTCCATCCAATTCTCGGGAGGTGTGACCTGGGGTGTGGACAATCATGTAAGGTGGGAGTGCCCTCAGAGAGAGCCCCCACGAGGAAAGAGCACGCCATTGGAGACGCCGGTAATCAAGGGGGATACTTTCGCAATGGCTTTCTCTACTCCTACAACTTCTACCCACAAGACAAAGCTAGATGAGTCTCAGCCACTAACAATTCTTCCATCAGTGCCAAATTTCCTAGTTGTTTCTGTGTCTGTCGAAGGTCTTAGGTTCTCCACAGTCAACCCTTTCATTATTCATAAAAGTGTCGACACAACTGCAGGTCCTGTAAAGTCTGCTCCTGATTACAAAATGGCACCTTGTTGTTAGAAAGAGTCAGTGCCCTACAGGCACAAAAATTTCTGCAAACTACACTGCTACACAACTTCCCTGTACGGGTGGAGGCGCACCGTACTTTAAATCCATCACACAGGGTGGTTTATACATGCTCACTTGATGGTTTATCCAATGAGGACATTCAACACTACCTGTCTGCCCAGGGCATAACGGCCATCCATCGAGTCATGTAAAGGGTTGACAAGGACTTGATACCGACCTGTACACTCTTCTTGACATTTGACAGATTTCAACTTCCTTCGAACATTTAAGTGGGATATGAGATCATTTCAGTTCGCCCTTACATCCCCAACCCTATGCATTTCTATCGGTGTCAGTGGTTTAATCATAACAGCCAGTCGTGTTCCAATCCGGCCAAATGCGTTACATGTAGCTGGGATGCATATGGGGGTGATTGTCCACCTCCATCCCCTCGTTGCATCAACTGTATGGGCAACCACACTGCTTCTTCTAGAGTGTGCCCTATTTTCAAAGATGAATGAATTATTCAGAAAATCTGAGTGAAGGAAAAGTGTCCACATTTGCTGCTCATAAGTTATTCGCCAGTAGAAAGCCCACTGTGCTCCCAGTGGGTAAATATAGCACTGTCCTTGCATCTCCTCAGCCTACTAAGGAGGTAGCCACACAGACTTGCGATCTCACCTTTAGATCACCTTCAGATCGGCCAGCCCAAAGATATTCCATTCATCCTCCCCACTATTGCCTGCTCACTCTCAGGTTCACCCTTCATCAGCTCCTGCTAAATTATGGGCCCCAAAATCGGATGCCCGGACTCCCAAAAAAGAGACTACTCACGAAGATTTTTTACATACCCCAACCTCCCAACCATCGATTCCTCCCTCCTCTCACTGGCCTGCTTCCAAGAAGACTCAAAACAAAGTTCCTCTCATTCTCCGCCACGGCGTGTCTCATCTACAGTGGTAGCCACAGTTGGCCATCTTCCGTGGCGCCGAGACACACCGCTGGTGGCCGATCCACCAGCTGATCACTGTCAGCAGGAGCTGCCCCCAAGCAACCTATGGATCAGGATCTTCTGCCTTTGGCTGAATGCTGTTCCATGCCATCGGCCGCCAGCTCTCAGCAGTCATTGAATTGACGGCAACTGTGGTGAGATTTTTCCCTTTCCTGTCTGTCCTATGTCAGTTTTCCATTGGAATATCTCTGGAATTCCCTCCAATCAGGATGAATTATCGATTCTCTTATGATCCTATTTCCCGGTTGTCTTCTGTCTTCAGGAAACAAAGCTACATCCCCATGACTGCTTTGTCTTCCCTCATTTCCAATTGGTCCAGTTTGATCTCCCCTCTGTAGATGGCACTCCGGCACACAGGGGACTTATGATTCTTCTCCATGATACTGTCCATTATCACCCAATCCCCTTAAATAGTTCCTTCAAGCTGTTGCTATACGTCTTTCTCTTTCTGGATACACCTTCTCCCTTTGTACCATATACATTCCATCGTCCACACCAATGGCAACAGCCGATCTCCTTCATCTCCTTGGTCAGCTCCCGCCCCCTATTTGCTGGTTGGCGACTTCAATGCCCACCACCCACTTTGGGATCTCTGCATCCTTGTCCGCTAGGCTCCCTATCGATTGACCTCTTCCACCAAGTGGATCTTGTTTGCCTCAACACTGGGGAACCTACAGTTTTGTCTGCCTCCATGTCAAACTTCCTCTCATTTGGACCTTCTGGTCGGCACTGTTCAGCTAGCTTCGCACTTTGAGTGGCTCGCTCTTGCTGATATACACTTGAGTGACCATTTTCCATATGTCCTTTGATTACAGCCACAACTGCCATCTATGCACCCAAGATGCTGGAAGTTTTCCCGTGTCGATTGGACACTTTTCCCCTCTCTAGCGACATTCGATGACCGTCACATTCCTAGCATTGACGATCAGGTCACTCATGTTACAGAAGCTATTCCTACAGCCAAGGAATGTCCAATACCTTGTACCTCCCATTTGCCCCAGTGCCCCCCAGTTTCTTGGTGGAACAAGACCGGCCATGACGCAATATGCGAGCAGAGATATGCTCTTTGTATTTTCCACCACCATCCTACATTGGCCAATAAGCAGTTACATGCATGATGCTGTTGCATCATCCATGATAGCAAGAAGGCAAGCTGGGACTTCTTTATCAGCTCCTTTAATTCCTTTACTCCCCCTTCTGTAGTTTGGAGTTGAATTCGACGGTTATCCGGCATGTCTAGTTTCTCCCCGATCTCTGGGCTCACTGTCGCACATGATACCTTAGTGGACCCAGTCGCAATTTCTAACTCATTGGGTCAACACTTTGCTCAGATTTCGAGCTCTTCAAATTACCCACCAGCCTTTCTCCCAAAGAAACGAGCAGCGGAAGAATGTTGCTGCATTTATTGTACCGTAGTCTACGTTACCTCCTTCGCCTTTATTATTGAATTTGGACCGACAGTACAATTCCCAGAAGATGGCGGAAAGCTGTCATCATTCCTGTTCTGAAACCTGGAAAGGACAAACATCTCCCATCTAGCTATTGCCCCATATCCCACACAAGTAGTGTATGTAAGGTTTTGGAGCGTATGGTGAATTGCTGTTTAGGCTGGTGGCTGGAGTCCCGAAACCTTTTAACACCTGCCCAATGCAGTTTCTTAAACCATCGTTCTGCAGTTGACGATCTTGTTTCTCTCCCCACTTACATCCTGAACAATTTTCTCAGGAAACGCCAAGTGGTAGCAATATTTTTTGACCTGGAGAGGGCATTGTACTGGTTGTTATCTTACTTGTTTCTTAGATAACTGAAAAATTGTTTGTAGTGTAGTGTGGTAGGACAACACTCTCACCACATGTTTTTGAATGGGAATAATACGACCAGTCCCAGAACAATTTCAGCGTGAATTATTTTTTAGTAGTTGCTGAAAGATTACACACTGCAGATCTCATTTGTCTAGGGGGTTCCATTGTTTTCTTTGTCTGCAAAATAATCATTCCAACATCAAGCATGGCCTGGGTTTTCTTCTGTTTAAATAAACTCCACCGGATTTCAGCTAAAAATTATATTTATTTGTACTTTTTGTTAAGAACTACACCATTTTCACTGTCAACATTGATAATCCAAATCCATTATGCTACACTTGCCACAAAAGCATGTCTGTCTTCCTCCAAGACTGAAAAAGAAGTGGCGATGTGTCCGGAATTACCTTAACTCTTTACTGTGGGCATCATACTTTATGCTTCAGATAAACCTTATCTCTGATGGTCGATTACATAACAATAGCCCACCAGGACTTACAAGTGTACCCTGGTCCACTCTTCAGTCCGATACAGAGATTGCATCACTGTCTTGGCTTGTATACAACCTTTTATCACAACTCTAGTAAATTGTTCATTCTTACATCATCCATTGACTCCCTCCTTTGCCTCACAACATAAATTACAAAAACACATATATTGGTTTGTTGCCCAGAAACTTACTACAAAATAATACAAAAGTTAAAACATTTTCTCATATTAGAATAAACATAGCACTAACTCCTATATCATCACTGATGTTACAAAAGTATTTCAGTTCAACAATACTATTCTCTCATGAACCTTGTAGATTATATGATAGATATCATGATTAAGAGGTGAAATAAGCCTACAAAAAGTATCTGTGTTGTGTGATCAACACAGCTGAATAAAAATGGTTATTCATGGTGAGCATGATGTAAACCAAAGGCTTACTTGCATACACAAGAAAGTATGGTCTATTAACTATAGAACATATTGTATAAGCATTATGGTCTATTTAAGTGAATGAGCAAGATTTCCAAAATTATGAGATTTGCTATTCTCAAACTGTCGGGGTGGGTGACATGTATTGTCTCCTAGCATCATCATTAAAATAACATCCCTCATTTATCAAGTTTACATATTTTGCAATTCATTAAATACTATACAGTTACTTAAACAAGCACATTGGAATCATGAAATCTAATATTATAACAGAATTAAGTGACAATCAGTCTAGATACAACATCATTTTGCATGAGATAGGTTACATGGCTTAATATGGTGATTGCAATTTGTTCCTCTCACTATATCTCACAGCATTTCATTTTTCCAGTAAAATTCTTTCTAGATAAAGGCATGTTTGTAGGCTCAATTTGTCCTTTTCTCAATATACGGCTTCAAAGAAACAACATTCCTAAGACCAAATGGCTTTCTCGACTTGGGATATACTAATCAGTACAAATTTGGGTGGGGGTTCTCAATAATCTCAAATGGCCCAATGTAAATATCAAAAAACTTCTTGAGTTCTGCTGTTAGTAACTTCAATCATTCATGGGATTTCACTAAGACATGGTCGCTTACTCTGAATGTGGTAGCCATTATTTTCCTATCATGTCTGTTTTCTCTAACTTCACCTAGTTTCTTCATGGTTTTCTTTATAATCTCTTCACATTCTTTCATTGATATTAAGGCACATTGTGGAAAGTCTATTAATTCAGAAATAAGATTCGCTGGTCTGAGATGAAACTTAATTTCATATGGTGAAAATCCAATAGAGCTATGATGCAAGCTGTTCATGATGTCCTCAAAGTTGTTTACAAGGTCGGACCAACTAGGGTGTTTGTGACTACAATTTGTCCTGCAAAGTCTCCCTATTTCCCTCATGTACCATTTCTGCTGGGCTTGAAGACAGATTGTACACAGATATCAAGATGTGTTTTGTGTTCATTTTTTCCATGAATGCTTTCCAGTTTTTTGAAACAAACTGTGGACCATTATCAGATAGTATGGTTTTAGGTTTCCCTATGCTCTTGAAGTAATCTCTCTCAATCTTTGTAATGATCTCTTTACTCATAGATTTTTGAACAGGATAAAGTTTAATTAATTTGGAAAATACATCAGCCATGATGAATATAAAACAATGACCACCTTTGCTTTTAGGTAAAGGACCATAAAAGTCTACAACTACTAAATCTAATGGCTTATCCGGAATAATGTTCTGCATTTCTCCCTGACATGTTCTGTTACTTACTTTTGCTCTTTGACATTTGTCACATGTTGATATTTCATTCCTCACCTTCTTTACCATGTTATAAAAGTATATGTTTTCTTGTAACTTTTGTACACATTTCTGTATTCCACAGTGACCATAACTTTCATGGGTGTACTTTATTAACTTGTCTGCCTCACACTCTGGCCAACATAGCTTCCAATTGTAAGAGTCCACATCTGTTTTTCTAAAGAGTGTTCCCTTAAAGACCTTATGGTATTTGTCAAGTTTATCATACCCTCTTTTGCCTAAACAGTCCTTAACCAATTTCCAATTAGGGTCGTTATTTTGTCCCCTCCTGATGTTACTGCAAAGTGTCCTTATGAGCTTTTCATCTTGGATTCCCTTCATGTATTTTATTTTAAATTCTTTTTCTTCCTCTTGATCATAGATTTCCACATCTCCTCCTACTGGTAACCTGGATAAAGCATCAGCTACTACATTTTCTGACCCCTTAACATACTCAATTTCATAGTCAAACTGTTGCATGAACATTGCTCACCTGGTTAATCTATTATGATATAGTCTACACTCCTGTAAATAACTTAAAGCTTTGTGGTCTGAATACACTTTTATCTTGTGTCCTAACAGGTATGTTTTAAATTTTGTAAATGCCCAGTGTACCTCGAGTAACTCTTTTTCTGTGACTGTGAAAGTTCTGTCATGTTTAAGTAACATTCTACTGGCAAATGCAATAGTACAATGAAGATTTTTTCGATTCACAACTTTCTCATGAAATAGTTCTGCTCCTAGTCCATAATCACTACTGTCAGTGTAAAGACAAAACGGCAAACTAAAATCTGGTCTGTGTAAAAGATTGTTCTTACAAAGTTCATTCTTAATTTTCTCGAATGCTTTCTGACACTCATCAGACCAATTCCATGTATCATTTTTTCTAAGTAAGTTGCTTAAACATGTTACATATATATATATTTTCGATAGAATCCATACATTCCGTAGAAAGATTTCAATTGTTTTCGGTTTCTAGGAGATGGAAAGTTTATGATAAATTTTATCCCTTGCTTAGTAATGACATGACCTAAGAATTTGAGTTCTGACACACCAAATTTACATTTTTCTAGTTTTAATGTCATTCCCCCTCTTCTGAGTTTCTCACACACCTTTTTCAATAACTTCAAATGATCCTCCCAACTTTGACTTGACATTAATATATCATGTACATAAATGGTTAATTCTGACACAACTTCTTGGCCAGTTACAAGTCTAGTGCTCTTATAAATTCTGTGACTGATGAGTTTAATCCAAAAGGCACTACGCAATATTGGTAACATCTCCCATTGTATAAGAAAGCAGTGTAGTTTCTAGAACTAATTGCAAGAGGTATTTGATGAAAACCTGAAGTTAGGTCAAGGCTTGACATAATTTGGATATTTTTAAATTTATATAACAACTCATCGATGTTCTCTGGGTGGTCAGTTTCTCTGTATAAACATTTGTTTAACTGTCTGGAATCTAGTACTAATCTCACTTGTCCATTATGTTTACTTACAATGACCAAGGGATTATTATAAGGGCTTATACTCCTCTCAATGATTTCATACACTTCCATCTTTTGTAATTCTTTCTCCACTGCTACCCTTTTCGAGATTGGAATACCATACAGTTTTGCAAAGAAAGGTTCATGTTTCTTCAACTGCAAATTACACTGGTATCCAATTACTTTACCTGGTATGTTGCTAAATACATCACTATATTCCCATAAAAATAATTTCAAATCTTGTTTTTGGTTCTCAGTTAGTTCTCTAGCTTTGGCTACTTTTTCATTTACCAAGTTTTCAAACTCAATCTCATCTGTATCAAAATCTATGACATGGATTGCAATGTACTTATCTTCTTTTGTAAATTCAATACTGTTCACAGTCTTATTCATACATGACACATTTGATGTAAGATGTTTTGTAGCAATGCCTTCACCACTTGGTAGAGTCATCATTAATATCTGTCCTACCCAATCAAATACTGCACTTACTTTTGTTATCCAAGACATGCCTAGGATAAAATCCTCTATGAGATCAGGAATATTGAGACACCCATGTGACCATGATACTCCTTCAATTTCAAAAGTAATAAAAGCCTGACTCCTTACTGATTTACTGTGCCTCCCAGTAGCATCTCTTATTTTAATTCCTGCTACAGGTAACTCAACGTAATCCTTATTAGTTTTCAGTTTTTTACTTAATGATTCTGATATCCCAGATACTTGACTTCCTGTGTCCACTAAACACTTTCCTTTCCATGATCCTATCTGTACATCAATAAACGGATTGGTTACATCAAAGTCAAATTTTTTATTAATATTCTCTTATAATAAGTCATCTTCAATTTCACCAAATCCATATCCCTTTCTAGTGTCCTTACCTGTATCATTACAACCAGAGTTATATGCTGTTATTACCCTAATTGCATTTTCTTTGGCCTGATTACTGTACCTGAATATTTCATTAATCCAACTACATTCATTTGTGCTATTGTGTGTCTCTCCTTCATATTTATCTCTTAACATTTGTGCAATGTGGTACTTAATTCTATGCCACCATTCTGGATACAAAGTTTCACATATATCAAGTGTTACCTTTCTGAAATTTTCATCGTTCCTAATGGCACTACAGTTAATTCATAAGTTAAACAAAAGTTGCTCACTATCTGACATTTCATCATCTACTCCCCTAATGCTGTTAAGATTACCTGCTGTCAATTCCCTCTCATTGTTTTTCTTACATGTATTAAGATAAAATAGCTCATCGACTAAAATTCTGGCATCCTTATCATTCAAATTGTCAACTGTGTTCATGTGTACCTCGCTAACTTCATTACTATCCTCTTTTATATTAGTAATCCCTAAAGCTTCCAACTCCTCACTTACACCAATAAAACATCTTTCTTCACTACTATCCTCAATCTCCTTTTCTTCCCAATCGTTTTTGTTGTTGTTGTGGTCTTCAGTCCTGGGACTGGTTTGATGCAGCTCTCCATGCTACTCTATCCTGTGCAAGTTTCTTCATCTCCCAGTACCTACTGCAACCTACATCCTTCTGAATCTGCTTAGCGTATTCATCTCTTGGTCTCCCTCTACGATTTTTACCCTCCACGCTGCCCTCCAATACTAAATTGGTGATTCCTTGATGCCCCAGAACATGTCCTACCAACCGAGCCCGTCTTCTAGCCAAGTTGTGGCACAAACTTCTCTTCTCCCCAGTCCTATTCAGTACTTCGTCATTAGTTATGTGATCTACCCATCTAATCTTCAGCATTCTTCTGTAGCACCACATTTCGAAAGTTTCTATTCTCTTCTTGTCCAAACTGTTTATCGTCCATGTTTCACTTCCATACATGGCTACACTCCATAAAAATACTTTCTGAAACGACTTCCTGGCACTTAAATCTATACTCGATGTTAACAAATTTCTCTTCTTCAGAAATGCTTTCCTTGCCATTGCCAGTCTAAATTTTATATCCTCTCTACTTCGACCATCATCAGTTATTTTGCTCCCCAAATAGCAAAACTCCTTTACTACTTTAAGTGTCTCATTTCCTAATCTAATTCCCTTTGCATCACCCAACTTAATTTGACCACATTCCATTATCCTCGTTTTGCTTTTGTTTATGTTCATCTTATATCCTCCTTTCAAGACACTATCCATTCCGTTCAACTGCTCTTCCAAGTCCTTTGCTGTGTCTGACAGAATTACAATGTCATCAGTAAACCTCAAAGTTTTTATTTCTTCTCCATGGATTTTAATACCTACTCCGTATTTTTCTTTTGTTTCCTTTACTGCTTGCTCAATATAGAGATTGAATAACATGGGGAAAGGCTACAACCCTGTCTCACTCCCTTCCCAACCACTGCTTCCCTTTGATGTCCCTCGACTCTTATAACTACCATCTGGTTTCTGTACAAATTGTAAATAGCTTTTCGCTCCCTGTATTTGACCCCTGCCACCTTCAGAATTTGAAAGAGAATAATCCAGTCAACATTGTCAAAAGCTTTCTCTAAGTCTACAAATGCTAGAAACGTAGATTTGCCTTTCCTTAATCTAGCTTCTAAGATAAGTCGTAGGGTCAGTATTGCCTCACGTGTTCCGATATTTCTATGGAATCCAAACTGATCTTCCCTGAGGTCGGCTTCTACTAGTTTTTCCATTCGTCTGTAAAGAATTTGTGTTAGTATTTTACAGCCGTCACTGATTAAACTGATAGATTCTTCCCAATCAACATCATAAAAATTATCCTCTTGATCCGATGCACCCTTACCTTCAGTATGCAGATACGCATTTAAATCATCTTTACTAGGTGCAATTTTCATTCCTAGCCCAACAGACTCTTCCATAAATTCTCTAATTCCTAACACACTTTGATCATTTGAACAACTATTTTTCAGCAAGGTGTCCCTCTCAGCCCACTCATTGAATAAATCTAAGTTTAATTCTCTTCTTCACAGTTCTCTAAGCAAGCAGTGTCTTTAAATAACTTACCTTTTGTTTCTGGTTTATTTGTATGACATATATTATTTGTAACAGATACGACATTAATGGGATAACACTTCTCTTTGAAATAATTACTCATTATGTCACTGGTATTTTTCTGTTTAGTTTGACAGGTTGGCTTAGCCCTTTCCGTTTTTGTGTATAAGGAGCTCCTACCTTGCGGACCACCAATGGAGCCCTAGTTAGTTTTTTAATTCCTGTGTAGTTGCCTGTTCAGTTCTCCCCGTACCATTATGACTATGCCACTCCTTTGGTTTACTTCCAAAGTGTCTGTTACCAAATTGATTATGATTATTTCCGTATTGACCCTTGTAATAGAAATTGTTTCCTTGTGATCCCTTGAAGTCGCACTGGTGATTTCTCTGATGAGAATCATCACTTCCAAAATTGTGTGGTTCCTTTTTATCATGTTGTGTGTTTCCCCAATTTGTATGCCCTGTCTTTTGAAAATGGTTTTGACTATGGTGTGGTGGTTTACCCATTTTCTCAATAATTCTGTCTAGTTTGTCTACATACTTCAAACTGATCTATTGTGTCATCAGGTCCACAGGCTAACTCCCACTGTAATTCATATGGTAGCCTTCTTTTTCATGCATCAGTTTGAGTGAGTTCATCAAAAGGTTTGCTTAGGTGAATGAGTTTCCTTAACTGATTTTTGCAAAATTGCTTCATGCTACCATACCCACATTTATAACCAGGTCCATTCAAGAATTCACTTTTTATTCTAGCTTGTTCTGTCTCTGACAAGAATTTACTTAAGAACCTCTCCTCAAACTCTGCAAAAGCTATTCCTTCAGTACAATAATGATTAGTCCATGACAATGCTTGACCTTCTAGAAATCTTTTCACAAATTTAATTTTCAAATTAAATGCATATTTGGAAAAAAGTTATTTTTGCAATACTGCAGGAAATCTACCGGACCGGATGCATACTGCTCTCATCTGAAAAGTTTTAACTGGAATGTTGCACCACACAGTGCCAATATTGTTCACCAAACTATTGGTGACCATATTGCTACTAGCACTTTCAAATTTCTTAGTGATGTCACTAATACTATTTTCTAAACTCTTGACTTCATCTTTGCTTATTTACATATATTTTTTCAGTAATGACTTCTATCTTTTTTTCTACATGTTTGATATCTGCATGCACAACTTTAAACACATTATGGATTTTCTCTCTACCTGTGCTAATTTCAGTTTTCAGATTTTTTTACTTTTGCATCTACATTTTTAGCCTTTCTCGCGACATTATTGACCTTACCTATGATCTTAACCATATTACAACTCAAACTGGAAATTTTTGCTTCTACTTTTTGAAAGTGATCGTAATTTTTCTTTTCATATTCTTTGAACTGTTTTTCAAATCTATCACTGATGTCCTTAAGATTCTGGTCTAACTGAGCTGTGTTGTTTTGCTCCATTTGATTAAAGTGAATCTCATTATTTTTCTCCATTTGTTCCAAACGAATCTCATTAGCACCGAGTCTGTCTTTAATATTTCCTAACCACTCCCCATTTTGTCTGTTAGTGTCATCAATGGCATTAAATTTTCCCTCCATATAATTAATTATTGTTGATAACATGTCTTTAACTTCATCCTGTCTTTCTGCACAAGTTCCAACTTTCTCTACAGGATCCAGACTATTCCTGTTACATTCACTTTCGTATGGTAAATTTGCATCGGTACTACTGTTGACGATACCATCGTCAATACTTTCCTCTTTTACAATCGTCATCTTTTACACAAGAGTAAACAAACACAATAAATTTATCTTTGCTAAAGGATACTAAATTATCTTACTCACAGTTTACTGATTTTCTTATCTTATAACACCTTCTTTGTTGATTGGTGCCTGATGGAATTCACAACATTGAAATACTACTCTCATATGAATATTGCTTTTTTGTTGCACAACACTTTATACTTTTTTCTTCTTTCTTGACTTATTGTGCCATTATTCTTGCTCCAGTAACTACTTTCCATTGTCTTGAAGGTATCAGTATACGACTTTCTTGAACATTTTCGTCCAAGATGTACAAATTCTGTTGTTGTCTTCGCAATCTCTTTGGTAATTTATTTCGATAACTTTTTCAATAATCCCGGCCGAGCCCCCATGTTGTACTGGTTGTTATCTTACTCGTTTCTTAGATAACTGAAAAACTGTTTGTAGAATGTTATGCGGTATAGTGTGGTAGGACAACACTCTCACCATGTGTTTTTGAATGGGAATAATACGACCAGTCCCAGCGCAATTTCAGCACGAATTATCTTTTAGTAGTTGCTGAAAGATTACACACTGCAGATCTTGTTTGTCTAGGGGGGTTTCATAGCTTTATTTGTCTGCAAAATAATCATTACTGTGGGCATCATACTTTTCACTTCAGATAAACCTTATCTCCGATGGCCAATTACATTACGGCATACGATACCTGTTGGAGGACAAGCATTCTCAGCACACTGTTCTCTTCGGGCTTTCAAGGTCAGCTACCCCTTTTTATTCATGAATTTATGACAGAGTGCACATTTAAGGTGCGGGTGAACACTACCCTCTCCTGTACTTTCTGTGAAGAAAACGGGGTGCCCCAGGGCTCTGTGCTAAGTGTAGTACTATTTGCCATCGCCATAACTCCCTCTTTGTTGATGATTTTGCGATCTACTACAGCTCTCAACAGACCAGCCTTCTTGAACGACGTCTTCAAGGATGTCTCGATCACCTCCACTCATGGAGCATCAAAACCGGCTTCCCCCTGCAATCCCTAAACACCCTCCGCGTTCTGAGTGGTACCTCCTGGGGAGTGGACTGAGTGGTCCTCCTCCGCCTATATTGCACCTTAATTTGCTCAAAATTGGACTTTGAAAGCATAGTTTACTCCTCTGCATGGCCGTCTATTATTCGGTGTCTTGACTCTGTTCACCACTGTGGATTGCGTTTAGCGTCTGGAGCTTTTTACACTAGCCCCATGGAGAGCCTTTACACTGAGACTGCTGAACTTCTGCTGTCCAATCAGCGAGCTGTCCTTCTGAGTTGTTATGCTAGTCATCTGTCTTATGGTACATGCCTGCTCATCTGACCCATGCCCTTTTCTTCGACGCCTCCTTGGATTTAGGGTATGCAGGCTCCCTTCCTCTCTACTACCACCTGGAGTCTGCTTCCATCAACTGCTACGTTCTCTTTCCTTCCACTTTCCTTAAACTTTCCTGACAATTAGGGGTGTGGCGCCACCTTGGCTTTGTCCCCAGACCTGCCTGCTCCGTGACCTTTGTCAGCTTCCAAAGGATAGTACCCCCCCCCCCCCTCCCCTCCCATAGTTTATTCATAGTTTATCATTGGGCATTTGCTGCTCTATGTGCACAAATGTAGGATGCCACATTTATCTACACTGACGGCTTAAAAACAACATTTGGTGTTGGAAGTGCCTATATTGTTGGTGACACTCCTAATAGATTTCGGCTTCCCGACCAGTGTTTGGTTTTTACTGCGGAACTTTACACTGTTCTCCAGGCAGTCCAATACATCCCATAAGCAGCTACAGTATATTATATGCTCAGATTCACTCAGCTCTCTTCTCAATCTCCAAGCTCTTTATCCCATCCACCCTCTGGTCCACTGGATTCAGGACAGCTTCCACTTGCTCCACTTGGGGGGAGTGTCTGTGGCATTCCTCTGGATCCCAGGGCATGCTGGTATCCACAAAAACAAGGTAGTCAATATAGCGGCCAAGGCTGCAGTCTCTTTTCCTCAGCCCGCTGTTCACATGGTTCCCTTTGCTGATCTACAGAGCGTTTTATGTCATCATGTTACTCTTTTATGGCACACACATTGGTCTACACTTCCCCAATAATAAATTACGGGTTGTAAAACCTCTTCCCTGTGCTTAGACCTCTTCCTCCTGGCCTGATCATTGAGAGGAGGTAATTTTAACTCGACTCCAGATAGGGCACTGTCTTTTTAGCCATCGACATCTTTTAAGTGGTGATCCTCCCCCACTTTGTCCTCACTGCTCTCAACCGTGGACGGTTAGACACCTTTTACTTCAGTGCCCCTATTTTAATCTGCTACACGCCTGTTTACAGTTGTCGCCTGATATATCTTCCCTTTTAGCAGATGACACGCGCTCAGCCTATCATGTTCTTGAGTTTATCAGTGTTAGTGAGATGACATCAGTCATTCGAAGCTCCTTTTTGGGAAATACAACCCCACTTCAGTAGTAGTTTTCTAATATTTGCTTCCACTTTTAGTTTCCCTCCTTCTTGAGTTTTGCTCCCACTGCTGCTGATTTCACATTCGGTTTTTTACCCTTCCCTAAGCCACAGAATGGCTGCTTATGACCGTAGCAGTTTTGAGCCCTAAAACCATACAAAAAGATAGTCTTCAGCCACCATTGCGGATGATTTTCATTCAAAATTTAATCAGTGGCTGGTATCGAATGGGGGTTCCAGGAAGTTTTAATTAATCGGAGACACTATCCCTATACATTGGAGTCTCTCAAATCGAAAAGCTTAAACTTTACAGCTCTTAAATGACATGCATAAGCAAAAAAGTGGCATAATTGGTTGCTGATTAGACTTACATACATATATCCATGATCAACACAAACTAGGTCCCAAAAAAATTATAAAAGTCATAAGGTTGTTAAAAAGTGGTAATTCTTCTAGATACAATTTTTTGAATAGTGTGTCAAAATCTTTTAAAAATAAGACCACCATTGTAATCACTCAATGGCCAAGGCATATTTTCTGGCAGACATAATCATATAATATTAACACCCATATATAAAACAAGTAATTCAAATCACCTCTAATTAAGAACCTATTACTCATTATTCATTCAGTAATTATTTTTGTTTCTTTATTTAACCCCCCCCCAATCCTGGAAGAGATTCTAAGTAAGACTTGTACTAATCATGTCTGCAGTCAAATGGGCATTTTGATGTGATAACATGTATATCAAAACTAATGTGCATAAGCCAAATCAACTGGACTATGTGGGATGTATCCTATGCTGTGAGTGGTGCTTTCAAAAATACTTAAATGAGACATATTCCATCATTTAGAATTTATTCTTTGAAAGAAAAATACTTTTTTAGCTATACCCATAATAATCACTGGGAAAACTGCAAACTCACGTGCTGTTTATGAAATGGTCATCATGATCCATGTAAGTTAAATGTGTAGGAAGTATTTTCAGTAACCTTGAAGTAATGTCATGGGATGTACCAGATAATTTCACTCACTGCAACAGTGGCATTATTGGCATCAGTTTGAGTCCCAGAGTGTCTAGGATCATTTCTCAGGTTACCAAAGTACATGGATATAAATCAGTTAGAGGTTTTCTTTTAGGGCTAATGAAATCATTTATTTGGCAATACAGTAATGAAACATCAAATACACCTATCAACAACAAGTATCTGAGTCTCTAACACATAGCAAGCCAAATCTATTATGGTCAATTACAACAATTACAAGGTGTTACACATGTGAATTTCCTTAGCAATAATTTGTTTCATGATCATTCACTGTCACAACACATTTTAAATGTTGACTTGTGACACCATAAACATTTGATACAAAAGACAATGTAGCATGATGAAATGAGATCTGCAGTTGTAAACTATGCTGTACATCTAGTTTTCTGGTATGGTGATGCTCTGATTCACTTATTCTCTTTGACTTTGAACTCTACAGTCTAACACAATTAACATTTAAATTTTTGTTATTCCACTTTCACTTTTTCTTTGTTGATATTCACGCAGATCATCGTTCACATTAGAATAGAGAAAATAGAGCTATTTGTAATTATTTACACCATGGCTTGGGTTATTTCAGATATGATTACTCTGCAAATCACAATTAAGTGCCTGGCAGAGAGTTCATCGAACAACTGTTAAGTTTTTTCTGTACCATTCCCCTCATGAAAAGCCCTCAGTAAAAATGAATGCTTAAAATCTTTTCGTATGGGCTCAGATTTCTCTCATTTTATTGTAATGATCATTTCTTCCCATGGAGGTGGGTGCCAACAGAGTATTTCACATTCAGAGGAGAAAGTTGGTGATTCAAATTCTGTGAAAAGATCTTGCTGAAACAAGATACACCTTTGTTTTAATGACTGCCAACCCCAAATCATGTAAGATATCTGTGACACTCTCTCGCACGCTTCACAATAATACACAACAAGCTGACATCCTTTGATCTTTTTCAATGTCCCCTATCAATCCTCTCTGATGTGGATCCCATACCGCACAGCAATACTCTAGAAGATGTTGGACAAGTGTTGGTAGGCAGTCTTTTGAGTAGACCTGTTGCATCTTCTAAGCATTCTGCCAATGAAACACAGCTTCTGGTTTGATTTCCCCACAACATTATCTATGTGATTTTTTCAATGAAAGTTATTCATAACTGTAATCCCTAAGTACAAGAGTGGTTTGAAAAGTTCTTGGAACAGGATAGAAAAAAAGTACCTTCATCAAAGAAAGTTTTTTTATTTTTAAATTTAGTCTCCTTGTAGATTAATGCACTTGGTCCAATGATGTTCCTGTGCATTGATCCCATCTCGAAAATGAGTTTCCTGCAGGCCTGCAAAATAGTTGTCAACTCCGGCTATCAATTCTTCGTTTGAAGTGAACCTTCGTCCATCAAGAAAAATTTTCAAATTTGGGAAGAGATAGAAGTCTGATGGAGCCATATCAAGTGAATAAGGCAGGTGTGGCAACAATTCATACCTTAGTTCGTGTAATTTTGCCATGGCATCGGCACACTTTCTGAATCAGCGTTGAGAGTCATGGCATTCATCTTGTAGATATTTTTTTTCATTTTTAATTCTTCAGTTAAAATGTTATATACCCTTTCAGATGACACCTAGCAAGCATGAGCAATTTCACACACTTTTGATCGGTGATCCTCCATGACCATTTTGTGCACTTTTGCAATGATTTATGGAGTAGTGAGACATCTTGGCCGACCACTGTGCAGATTATCATCTAAGCTCTCCTGGCCAAATTTAAATTCATTTGTCCACTTGGCAACAGTTGAATATGAAGGAGTAGACTCCCCAATGTATTCTGGAAATCGACATGAATGTCCTTTGCTTACACTGCTCGAATCTTGATTTTTTCCATCTTCGCAAATCACTACGTGGAATCAACAACAGAGCCACATCACCGCCACTGCTCTCTTCCAAGAGCACTGATATGGCACATGTTTACAGTGAACAGTCCAATGAATATCACATGAACAACTCGTTGCCCTAGTGCTGACCTCTCGTAGTGATTCCGAGAACTTTTCAAACCACCCTCATATTTAGTTGAACGGACAACCTTTAGATTTGTGTGATTTATTGTGTAATCAAAATTTAGCAGATTCCTTTTAGTATTCATCTGGATTATTTCACACTTTTTATTATTTTGAGTCAATTGCCACACTTCATACTATGCAGATATCTTGTCTAAATCATTTTACAACTGGTTTTGACCTTCTGACGATTAAAAGGTAACAAATGTCAATATTGTCTGCAAACAGTCCAAGAGGACTGCTCAGACTGTCACCTAAATCATTTATGTAAAGGGCTATTCAGAAAGTAGGGAACATATCCATCTGATGCCACTAGGTGCGCGCTGATGACGTATATTTTGGCATGTGCATGCTTGGCATCTCAGTCGGAATCCATCCATGACAGCGGGAACGTCTCTGTCCATCTGGTTTTTTTCGATATTCGAATTTGAAATGTGCCCTGCAATCGAAAATCCTGCCAGTTGTGAGGTGCGGTCTGTGATATGGTTTTTGTTGGCAAAAAACCTAAAACCTATAGAAATTTACCGTGAACTGTGCAAAGTGTACAGAGCAATGTAATGAGCAAATGTTCTGTCTGAAAATGGTGCATTTGGTTTAAAAATGGTTGAACCAAAGTTCATGATGAAGAGAAGAATGGACACCCGAGCATTCTGACTGACGATCTTGTTGCTAAAGTTGATGAAACGATTCGTGAAAACCGCTACTGACCATATAGCGGAGATGCTGAGCCACGATATGCACAATAAAAAGATTCACACAATCATAGCTTTCGGCCATTAATGCCTTTGTCAGCAGTAGACACGCATACACAGTGTAGTTTCAGCTCTCTTAGACTGCAGATGTGTGTGCAAGTTGTGCTTGCGTGACTGTATGTGTGCGTGTGTGTATGTGTGTCCACTGCTGACAAAGGCCTTAATGGCTGAAAGCTATGATTGTGTGAATCTTTTTATTGTGCCTATCGCAGCTCAGCATCTCCACTATATGGTGAGTAGCCACTTTCCTTCTCTTGTATTGTTACATTCCATCCTGGATTTTCTATTGTTTGATTCATGATAACTGTCACTTCACAATAACGGAGCTTTTGCTTTCTTTTCCACAAGTTTCATGGACTTTTTTGTTTGAAATTGTCACTCAAAAGCTAGGCTACCGCAAATTTTGTGCACGATGGGTGCCCAAAATGATTACAGAGCACCATAAAGAACAGCAAATGGGAGCAACATTGACATTTCTGGAGGCCTACCACAAACATGGTGATTCATTACTGGATCGAATAGTAACCGTTGATGAGACTTGGGTGAAACACATCAATTGCGAAACAAAATTACAGTCCATGGAGTGGGGGCATACAAGGTCCCCCCAAAAACCAAGAAAATGTTTGCAAACCTTGTCAGCAAGGAAGCTGATGCTGACAGTGTTTCAGAATAGGCAAGGTGTGCTTCTTATTAATTTTCTCAAACATGGAGCAACCATAAATTATGCCCAGTGCTGTCAAGCTATGCACATCCTTAGAAGAGCAGTTCAAAACAAACACTGGGTAAAGCTGACATCCAAAATTTTGTTTTTGCACGACAATGCCCGACCTCACATGGCAAACCACACTAAAGAACTCCTTACTTCATTCAAATGGGAAATTTTCCCTCATCCACCCTACAGCCCTGATCTTGCACCAAGCAACTTCCGCTTGTTTCCCAAGATGAAGAACTGACTTGCAGCACAGTGCTTTGATGACGCGGAACTCCAGGTGGGTGTGACTCACTGGCTGAAGTCTCAGGCAGCAGAATTTTACGACGAAGGTCTTTCAAAGCTTGTCCACCACTATGATAAGTGCCTCACTGTGTTTGGTGAGTATGTGGAAAAGTAGTATGTCAGTCACTCTTTCATATGTATATAATAAAATGTATTTCTTGTACCTTTTTTTTTTTATTTTAATGCCAAAACGTTCCCTACTTTCTGAATAGCCCTCATACATCAGATCAGAAACTGCAGGAGGGCATATAACTCTTACTTGGGAAATACCCAGATATCACTTGTTTCTTTCTATGACTTTCTGTCAGGTACTATTAACTGTGACCTTTCTGACAGGAAATCATGATTTTCATCACTATGAATGTGGAACATATACAATTTACAGAAGTAACTTATTTTCTCTGTGTGATGTTAAGTACTTTACTTTCTGTGTGTAATGTTAGTGATATTCAATCACAATCAGATGATAAATGGTTTGACCAGTCTTCTTTCTCTTGATTTTGTATACAAGTGGAATATGTGTTCCATAGTTATTGTTATGGATGCTGCTGCAGTTCCTGTATCATAAATAAAGTGCAGGTTGTAACATAATTTAATATTAAAAATTATAAAATGTTTTAATGTGGTACTGGGCAACATACTTGCATAGAACATCCATTTAATATTTTTTAAAGTACTGTAAGGAGATAGAATAGGACTGCATCTGTACAAATAAAAATATAAAAAGTGTACGTTATATGCAGTATTCATCGTAGTTTGCTGTAAAATAATGCCATTGGTGGACTTGTTTTTTACCTGTGATTTACATATAAGAAACTAGATGTATGTAATTCAGCTTCTTACCAAGTAAAAGTACAAAGAAGCATCCTTGCATGTCAGCCATGTTGACTTTGTGGTTGGAAACATCAGACGCAGATGCTATTTGTGTACAGCGATCCCCAGAGAGTCTGCTGTCAGCCTCCCACTTTTCAATAAGACCTGATTGCTTTATCCGCCTTATCCTGCAATACTTAAAGAATACTAGTTATGTGTATTGATGTTTATTTTCTGTTAAACATTAATAAAATTGAAAACAAGACTGCAGATTAATTGTTTGTTAAAGTTTTCTTAAAATTTAAATCATATAATAATCTTCTGTATTAGACTGAAGAATTCAGATAACCTGAGTTCCTGAAAAACAACTAATCAGTTTCCCAAGGCAGTGAATTAGAGACATCAGCATGAGTATGACAGATTATGAAAGAAAAATATATTGGTACACTGTAATGTTGAAAGTCATATATACCAAGAGTTTGGTTTTTAACAGAAATAAATGTGGGTCGATAACTGAGATCTCACTACTTTCCTTCTTAAAAAACCATGGACAGATTCTGGTTAATAATCAATCACTATTACAACTTTTTTGTTTTGGTAGTCATCTGACAGTTAAAATGTACTGCATACCATTGTGCAGTGCACATTTATGAGAGTCAAGCCAATCAACAGATTCAAACCTTCCATTCAGTATTGTCACATCACAATCACGTCCAAGTCCAAAAGCATGGTCGTCAGTGAAGTACAAAACATAACACGGAAAGCATGTTTATTATGAACACCCACTTGCAGTTAGAAAGAGAACTGAACTCCTGCATGGAGTGTGTTCATATTTGTACAAATTTTAATATTCAAGAATACATAAAAATAAGACATTTTGAGAATCTTCTTGAAATTATAAATACTAAGTAACAAACGATGGCTGGTGGTTGGACTTGAACTGGTGACTTGTAGCATGCCAGCCAGTGATGCCACACCGCATGTAGCACAGGTCACAACATTGTTCACTCTCAAGGAGAAACAGTGATCTGTTTCTTCAGAAGTCCTTATTGGAGCCATCTACAGCACCCTGGACATAGATATTGTCAATGGTTCTTTCTATGGCAGCACTACTGGATCTTCGTGTTCTGGTCATGTTGTCACATCCTCTTCATTATGACAAGCATCAAAGGTAGCCTCTCCCATTGAAACATCGCAATCTTCAAGCAGGTCTTCAGTTGCCTTGGTTGAGAAGTCCCCATTGTTGATTTGTGCATCAGGACTGCAGTAGGGCTTTTTACAGAGGACATGGGCAATGTTGCTATGCTTTTGTCTTTTTGATGAAAGTTTACAATCCTCTACTTTGTATGTGATATCAGACAAGACACGAAGGATATGATATGGCCCACAGTAACACTTCAGTAACTTATCTGACAGTCCCACTTACTACAAAGCATAAAAATCCATACAAAATCTCCTGGGCTGTATCTCACTGTTTGGTAGAGATCAGAAACAGAGCTATTGTAGGTCTAATGTTCAGGTTGCAGTTTAATCAGATCAGACATTTTGTAACATTTCAACTTGCACTTGAAAATGGTTATAAAACTGAAATCATGATTGTGTGAAAGAAATGAATAGCAATTTACAGTCTAATGGTGGAAATTTCTTCAAAAAGGTTGCATATGTAGCAGGAATACTGCGTGTCTGCGGTCATATGCGCAGACTCATGTACTTGCTCTCCTTTCTGGGTGAGTCTAATCCATCAGTGCCTAACAATAGACTCAGGTGATGAGTGGACTGTGGTGGAGACACACGATCATGTCTACAGGTACACAAAGACAGCAATCTCAGAGATGATGTAACAGGACTCCTTGGCATATTTAAAGCGAGTATATGGAGCTTATTTCTGGTCTCTACTGGTTGGTGATTGGCATTACAGCACTTTTTGGTCCTTCTCCTGTGCACAAAAGTTCCATATGACATCTATCTCTCTCGCTTCTTTGGTCCTGGTGGTGACTTCCACATAGACATTCTGAGTATCAACCCCCCCCCCCCCCCTCAAACAAGTATAGTGCATTCATTGTCATTTCAGCCTCTCAACCCTGAAGAAGAAAGGATGGTGTGAAGCCTATAGTGCCTTGCTTTTTGTATTACATCCAAGTGTCACGATGGGCAGTACTGTATCCCAATCTCTCTGTTTGATATCATCAACATACATTGAGAGTATATCTGCCAACATATTATTAAAGCTTTCTGTGAGGCCATTTGTCTATGGGTGGTAGGCAGTTATCATTCTGTGGCTGATTTCACAATGTGAAGTTACCTCTTGTACTAGCCTCAACTGGGAAAGTTTTCTACAAGAAGAGCTCATCACTCAGGGTGCTCCATACTTAAAAATTATGTTTTGTACAAGGAACATTGCAATTTCTGTAGCTTTGACAGTCTGCACAGCTTTGGTGACAATGAATTGGGTAAGGTAGTCAGCAAAGACTATTATCCCAATTCCCATTTATTGAACGTACACAAGAGATCTATTGCAATTCAATAGAATGGTATCAGATGCTCCACAGGTAATAGTGCTGCATGCTTCCATCACTAGCACTCCTTACAGTGGCTCACATAGCATCTAACGGTTCAGTAGAGACCTGACCAGTGGTACTTGTGTCTGATTCTGTCTACAGTCTTCAAGAATCCCAAGTGACCAGATGTTGAAGCATCATGGAAATACTTCAGGATAGCTAGCCATAGATGAGCTGGAATGACTAGCAACCTTTTCCGCACCATTGAATCATAGTCCCTCTAATATAGTGCTTTGTTTAATAAGCAGAATTCTCCTTTGGTCAGTTCCTCATTCTTCCGGGCTTCCATGGTTCTTACCAATGCCAGATCTTCCCTCTGTTCAGCAGCAATGTCATTTAAGCAATGATGAGTGGTATTTTGGTCCATACTGGTGTGTTCTACCAATAGGAATCCCTGAAATGCAGTCAGTAACCTTGTGTTTGCATCCCTTTTGTATACCACTGTCACATCATAATTCTGAAGCCTCAGTGACGATACTGAAAATCAACTCAGCAGATCCATCAGGCTAGTCAGCCAGCGTAGAGAATTGTGGTCCACCGGAGCAGTGAATGTTTTGCCAAATAAATGCAGCTGGAACTTGTTGATGGCCCAAAAAATTGCAGGGCAGTCTTTCTCAGTCATAGAGTAGTTCACCTTGTAGTTGAAGATTACTCTGGAAACATATACTATCACATTTTCAGCACCTTCCTGAATTTGTAGTAGAACTATGCCCATCCCATAACTACTATCTTCATTTTTAAGTTCTGTCTCGGCATACTTGTCATATTCTGCTGGACTGGAGAAAATGATGGCGTCTCCTTAAGGACAAGGAAAGATCTTTCTTGAACATCATTCCAGGAAAGTTTTGTGTCTCCCTGTCTTACTTCTTGCAAGGGATATGCCTTGGTACAGAAGCCCTTTGTGAGTCACTGGTAGTACGATGACATTCCAAGAAAACTTTTCATATCACAAATATTTCAAGGAGTCAGAAAAAAAGAAAAAAAAAATCATTGAAACAGCAAAGACACATCATCTATTTAAGGTGTTGAAGCAGGTTGTCCATCATACTCTCAAAGTTGGCTGGAGCATTACATAGTCCAAACAGCATAAACTTGAGCTTGTAGAGGCAGTCAGGAATTAGTCACTCCAGAAACACCATGTGTCATCATCTTCATTCACAAGGACCACAGGAGAGGATCAAGGACAATCTGAGTATTCAAGTTTGTCATCCAGCAGCATCTTCACTTCCTCTCAAACTACGCATCATTCCAGTGACACCCTATACAAGCACTGGCTAATCGGTGGATGATCCCCAGCATTGATGCAGTGTATTAGCATTAGCTGCTTGGTCTTTCTTCTCACCACTCTGAATCTGAAATCACTCAAAAATTGTTGCGAAGTGGTTAACACTCACTGACATTGTTCCTTGGTTATGCCAGACCTTATTGACATTTCAACAGTAGCTTCCTCCACTGCTTTGTCTCCAGTGGTAGTGGAGCATGATTCTTGGTCAATGGCACTGGGCTGCCTATCCTGAACTTGTTCAGCTGTTCCAATGTATACAACTTTGGTGATGAATTATGGCTGTTTGTGATATTTAGTGACCTGAAATTCTCCTTGACCACAAACAATGCTTATGAACATCATTGATACATAGATTTCTTTTGTGAGGCTTTTTTCAATCAACAAAAGCTTCACATTTTAGATAAGCATCTAGATAATCACTGGAAGTCACCTCATTGAGGGTGGTAGGATGAAAATGGGAAACAACAACCCAGAACAATCTTTGTTATGTGTGCTTGTTGGAATAGCTTTGCAATTTGGAGCTCTGATCTTTCACAGTCTATGACTGCTTGTGATGCTTGCAAGATGTCCTATCTGAGAATAACATTAGGACCTTATACTGCTAAAACGACAAGTTCAATGGTCTGTGTTCTGCCATTAATAGTTATTCTTACAATACATGTTCTTGTATGTATTTACCATTTGTGGTCTTCAGCACAATCTCCTTTGTACCTCAGAATACAGTCTTTTGGAGCTGGTGATGACAAGCATTCAACACTACAGAAAAGGAAGCCCTAGAGTCAAATAACACCCAGGCAGGTTGGCCATTGATGATGATGTCAATGAAATTTCCTAACATCTTGGTAACAGTTATCCCTGGAGGTCTGTCTGTGGTAGTCTCACCTCCACAGATGGTTGCCTCATTTAGTTTTCATGAATTAAGTGGCTAGGCAAGTGGCTGGTACCCCTGTACAGTAACAGAAAACAGCTATGACACACTAGAGTGTGACCTTGATGGGTATAATGATGGGCTTTGTCCCATAGGACAGCTATAACTGTCTGCATTTGACTGACATAAATAGAACTGTTGTGAGGTTATGTCTGGCAGTGTAGTAATCATCAAACACTCATTTTATTTCTCTGTGGTAGCATATAACTTGTCTGGGGCATACACAGTGGAAACACACCTGTGTGTTGTCCTCTGTCCTCTAAATGTCTGTTCTGTGGAGCATTATTTAGATGTCCAGCAATTCTTCTCAATAATAATAATAATAACTAAACAAATAAATCCTCTGAGGTTTTTAGGTTTTATAGACCAGTTTTTGTATTTTTCCAGTCATATTGTTCTTATTCTGTAAACAAGTCTGATTCTTCTATGATAAAACCTACAAATTTTGTCAATACGTAGGAATATAATGGAGACTTTAGTCTAAGTGGAAAGAAAAAACAATATGAACATGGTTGATATCAACCAATAAATAAACAAACTGGTATCTGACATCAGAGTTAAGTATCAAAAGTAATATGAAAGAAAAATTACAATCTTACTGTTGCAATGAGCTGGGCACAGAAGCCTTATGGGCCTACCTCAACCAAAACATAATGTGATTTTGTAAAGGGCTCTATGGCAATGCCTCAGTAGATGGCTACTGTTTTTGCATGCAGCCATTACCACTTTCCAGTTGAAAACTGGCAACAGTGCTGGGGATCTATTTACATCAATTAGACTATAGATCCAAACAGAAGGGTTACAATGGATTTCTTCCCAAGTGGGAAGGGGGAGCTGAGCTTCAGAATGCCTTTGAGAGTGGTGACCCATCATAACAACAGCTTATATATGTGCATGGTTCGTTTTGTGTGAACTTGGAGAAGTACCATATCTGCAGTGACTGAATAAAGGACACCAGAAAGAAAGGATTATATTTCAGCACATTTCAGCAGTCTTAGGATATACCAAGATATCCACAGAGGGTTGTTTTTCTTTCAATTTTTTGTCCATCCTGCTCCATTTCCTATCTGAAAGAAGTTGCATAAATATTCAATCAAATGTGACTCTTCAATCAGTTCTTGATAAGGTTTCAAAGTGGTACAAAGATTGGTAACTTGCTTTAAATGTTCAGGAATGTAAAACTGTGCCCTTCACAAAATGAAAAAAAAAAATAAATAAATAAATAAATAAATAAAAATTTGTATCCTATGAGTATAATATTAGTGAGTCACAGTAGGACTCTGCCAACTACGTACAAATACACGGGTGCAACACTTTGTAGGGATATGAAATGGAATGATCACTTAGGCTCAGTTGTGGGCAAAGCACATGGTACACTCCGAATTATTGGCAATATATTGGGGAAGTGCAATCAGTCCTCAAAGAGGTTGCTTACAAATCGCTCATGTGACCCATTTTAGTATATTGGTCAAGTCTGTGGGACATATACCACATAGAACTAACAGGGAATACTGAATATTTATACACAGAAAGACAGCAAGAATGGTCACAGACCCATCGTAGACTGTCACAGAGATGCTGAAGAAGCTGAACTGGCAGTCACTTGAAGATAGACATAAACTATCCTGAGAAAGCCTACTTACAAAGTTTCAAGAACCAGGTTTAAATGATGGTTCCAAGAATATATTACACATAGGGATCATGAAGACAAGATCAGAATAATTACAGCATGCACAGAGGCATCTTAACAGTCATTCTTCCCCCACTCCTTATGTGAATGGAATAGGAAGAAACTCTAATAACTGGTACAATGGGATGTACCCTCTGTCATGCACTTCATAGTAGTGTGCAAATTATAGATGTAGACTTTTTTTCTCCATGTAGTAACTCATAAGCAAGCAGTTTTCATATTCCACATAATATTTACATTATGATTTCTAATATTATCTTGGTGACTGGAATGTAGTCCATCTCATAAAGCAGATTAGAATTATACATGATGAAGATGGGAAATTAACAATAGCTTAAACATATTACAGTCTTTGTTTTTACTCAGATAAATAACATATGTCTGACTTTACGTTCATTCTCATTTTTTATATCCAGTAGTTACCCACCCCAGCTTTGTACAAGTAGCACTAAGTATCTACAGCTGGATAATTTGTCTGGCATATCAGTATATTTGTTTATGGGCCACTGTGTAATGTTATGATTAAAATACAGAGACTACCGTTAGGTAGCTGACTAACTTCACTTTCATATAACTGAAGCCAGCAACCCAACTCAAGCATCTGTTTGGCATGAGCTACAAAGCACCCTTTGCCATGCAAGATTGGGATAAAGCACCCTCTGCCATGTAAAATTGGTACAAAGCACTCTCTGCCATGCAACATTAGAATAAAACAGCATCTGTCATGTGGCACTGGCACAAAGCACCCTCAGTCATATAACATTTGCAGCACCAGTCCGGTGGAGGCTAAGAAATACCCTCAGCCCTGCAACATGGGTAAAAACACCCTCTCCTATGCAACATTAGTATGGGGCACCCTCTGCTACACAACAATGTTATAGTGGATCTTTAGCCACACAACATCAATATGAAGTACCTTCTGTCACACAATGTTACTATAAAGCTTCCTCTGCCACACAACATTGTTAGAAAGCACCCTCTGCCATGCAACATTGATATGAAACACTCTCTGTCATGAAACATTGATAGGAAGCATGCTGCACCATGCACATTTCCAGCACCATAAAAAAAAAAAATTGGTATGAAGCACTCTGCTTCACAACATTTGTATAAAGCACCTGCTGCTCTACATCATCGGTAGGTTGCAGCTTCTGCCACACACCACTGATATGAAGCACTGTGCGAAACATTGCTACAACATTGCTGACATGCGACACAGGTACAAAGCACCCTCTGCCATACAACATCAGTACAAAACACCTTCTGAGATGTAGCATTGGTATGAGACATCCACTGTCATTTAACATTCGTATGGAGCACCTTCTGGCATGCAACATTGGCAGAAGCATCCTTAACTATGTAACATTGGTACAAAATACCTTCTGCCATGAAACATCAGTATGAAGCATCCTCTACCATGCTGCAACACTGGTATGAAGCACCCTCAGCCACATAACACTGACACAAAGCGATCTCTGCCATGTGACATTGTTGCAAAACACCATCTGTCACAAAACATTGGTATGAAACACCTTGTGCCTTACAACATTTCCAGTGCCAATCCAGCACAAGCTAAAAAACAGCGTTTGCCACATAACATCTGCGTAAACCATTCTGCTACACAACACTGGCATGGAGCACTCACTGCCATGCAGCACTAATGGGTTGCAGTCTCTGCCAGATAACATTGGTATGAAGCACCCTCTGCCACACATTACCACAAAGTACCCTCTGCCATGCAGCATTGGTATAAAGCACTCACTGCCATGCAACATTGGTATGAAACACCTTCTGCCACACGGCATTGGTACAGTTCATCCTCTGCCACATAAAATTGGTGTAAAGTACTCCCTGCACTGCAACGTCAGTACAAAACATCCTCTGTCTCTACTCAGCACCCTGCACCATGCATTATTTCTAGTGCCAGTTTGGCACAAACTGCAAAACACCCTCTGCTACTGCTCAAAGCTCTCTTCGCCACAGCACTGATGTGAGGCACCCCCTGCCACAGCAACAAAGGTATGCAACATTTTCTGCCATGGAGCACCATCTGCCATGTAACATTGGTATGGAGCATCCTCTGCCACAACATGGTGGCTGGAGCACTCTACTGGCACAGGAGATACACAAAGGCTGCCGGACTGTAGGACCAGGCCGTGCAAGCTACTGTGATTTCGAGTTCTGCCATTCACCATTAGGAGGCTCTGGCAACATTTAAACAGCAGCTCGGACTGTAACTCATCATAATTAAGCCACTTTGACTGAAATATTTATAAATTATATAAACAAAGCTGAGATTATCCCAAAAATACAGACAGAACCACAGCAGCAGACTTAAATTTATATATGTATAGATTTTCTTCCTATAACACCCTGACCAAGTGCAGAGGTTCAGTGGTTAACAAGCTGGACTTGCATTTGAAGAAGTCATAATTAAAATTACATTTCAGACATCCTGGTTGAGATATCCTGTGGTTTTCCTAAACAAGCTGAGGACACTGCAAAGACAGGTTCTGAAATAAAGTCATACATCATATCTCAACCAATCTTGGCAACATGAGCTCATTCCATGCTTCAAATGAAGTTGATGCCCACTTAGTGTACTGCTGCACTTTGTTTTTAAAATGTATAACAAGAAATTAATACTTTGTAAACAGGCAAAGTGAGGCATAGTGCTGTCCACCTAATATATTTTTTGTTACCATAAAATTGTTCTGTTTGAAATATGAAATATGCTCTTAGACTTCTGTGACATAAATTATTTGAGACAGGAAGAAAAGGAAGCACTCAATGAAGGTATGCATATTTATTACTCACTCTTCATTTATCATCTCTAAGTATGGACTGTCCTTTGGTAGAATCATAGCAACTTCTTCTTCAACAAAATTTTCATCACCTACAAGAGAAAATATTCAGTTTTATTTTAAGACATAAAGACACAAATAATTAGGAAAATCTTTGAAATTTCATGAAAAGAAGGTATTTCTTTTATAGAGACACAAATGTTCAGTGAGCAATTTCTAGCTACAGATTTTTCTTGTACATTAATCTTTAAAACTCCAACGCAGAAGTGCTTTACACACATACTGAAACTGTAGTGCCCCCCCCCCCCCCCCTCCCCTGTTTCTGGCAAAAGATACAATTAGAATGTAAATTTTACAAGTTTTATTTTTGGTCGTATGAAACAGGAAAATGAATTTTATTATTGAAAATAATTAGATTCTAAGGGTTAAGGACTATCAAAAATATAAGACAAAAATATATAAGTAGCTTTTAGATAACATCTACATAATACTTACTGGAGGTGCTGCTTTATTCAGCACCATCCATAATTGTTTTTTGTTATTTACATTACAGATGACAAAGGTTGTTAAATGAAGGACAATGTCCTGCAGAAAGTTTACAGGCCTTTCTTTCTTGGTGAAGCAACAGTAACTGGTGTTTCTTATCTTGATGCACAGGAACTATGTCTCTTTCCTCAGTTGGAAGAAGCTGGACCACAAAAGTTTTTTTTTTTTTTTTTTTCCTCCCAGCAAATGTGAATGCCTTAATCAAGGCTAGTGAAGATAAAAGTCTAAGGATAAGTGAAGACAAAACTAAATACCTGGTTACTACGAGAATGCCAACAGCAGTAGACCAGGAAATGTTAAGAGTTGGAGACATGCAGTTTGAAAAAGTGAACACATTTAAGTATCTAGGCATGGACATCACTTTGAGAAATGAGATTGAATCTGAACTGAAGAAGATATTACGGGTGGGAAATGCGTGCTACTTCTCACTGGATAGATTACTTTCATCACGGATATTGCAAAATGAATATATGGGTTTTAAGGCTTTGTAGCACTTATTGCAATCAACTTACAACTCAAACAGTATACAAACAAGTATACCTGCATGCAAAGCGAATAATATGAAATGACCAAGATTGACTGAAGAATGTTGAATCAGCGAGACTTTCATATGAAGCCCCAAGGAATCATTTCAGAAAGCTAATCATGAATTAGAAATTTCAATGACATCTGTGTGGAGACTACAAATGAAATGATAGCAGCTGTTACAGATTCTTTCCTATCGCTAATGATGTTTAGATCATCTGCCTCAATGGCATAACTCAGTATGCCCTATTGTACCCTATTGTACCCAGCTGCTGGATTGGCCACAAGGGGCTGGATGAGAGTTTATTTTGCATGACCTCCATATTTAGCACAATCTGATGCCATGTAATTTTTAACTTTGGGAGTTCATAAAGTTCATTTGTATGTGCCTCCACTACTAGCTCTTCTACCTGACTTTAGAAACAGCACTGTTGCATAAATTATTCGAGGCACACTAATCAAGGTTTGGGAAGAACTTGCCTATTTCTCCTCGTACGATACAAAATTAATCATAGGTGATTTTAATGCGAAGATAGGGAAGGAGGAAGCTTTCCGGCCTACAATTTGGAAAGAAACTTTGCATAACATTTTGAATGATAATGGTACCAGGGTGGTTAATTTTGCTGTTTCAAAAGACGTGATTGTTGAGAGCACATATTTCAACAGGAAGGACATTCATAAAGCAACTTGGGTCTCTCCGGATGGACACACCCGAAACCAAATTGATCATGTTCATGTAGATCGGAGATGGCACACTAGTATAGAAAATGTTAGGACTTTCAGGTGAGCGGACTGCGATTCTGATCATTTTCTTGTAGTTGCAAAAGTTCACCAACGGCTATCTACAGCAACATCAAGGTGTCACTAAGCAGAACTTGTTAGGTTTGACACTGACAAGCTAAAGGATGAAAACTTTAGAAGAAGGTACATGACAGAAATTTCAAATAGGTTTGATGCTCTCAGGACACACGAAGATCAATATGAGGATGTAAATTAACAGTGGATCACTGTGAGGAATAATATCAAAGAGGCAGCGAAGGTCACAATAGGTACAATTAAGAAGAACAAGAGGAAACCATGGTTTGATGAGAAATGCAAGAAACTGGTAGAGGAGAGGAGAAAAGTGCAATTAGATTGGGATAGAATGGGAGACAGAAAACGAGAGGAGTTCTTGAACATGAGAAGGGAAGTTGGTCGTAGGCTACGGGCAAAGAAGAGGGATTATTTGAACAACCAAATAAAAAAAAGGAAACAAACAGTAAAACAAAAAACATTAGGGAACTTTACCTAGACATAAAAAAAAATGGCTCTGAGCACTATGGGACTCAACTGCTGAGGTCATTAGTCCCCTAGAACTTAGAACTAGTTAAACCTAAGGACATCACAAACATCCATGCCCGAGGCAGGATTCGAACCTGCGACCGTAGCGGTCTTGCGGTTCCAGACTGCAGCGCCTTTAACCGCACGGCCACTTCGGCCGGCTTTACCTAGACATAAATTGGTATAGGAAGGGGTTCAAGGCTAGGACAAATGTACTTCGAGGGGATGCCGGGGGAATACTGACAGACCCCGGTGCTATATTAAGTAAGTGGAGGGCGTATTTTGAGCATCTATTAAATGTACACCAGGAAGTAGGAAATGAGCAGGCATACAAAATACATACAGCAGAACCCCAGATACCTGAGCCAACGTTAAAGGAAGTAAGAGATGCAATCAACAAACTGAAAAACTATAAAGCACCAAGATCAGATTGCATAACTGCAGAATTAGTTAAAAATGGGGGACAGAAATTGGTGGAAGTAGTTCACAAAGTGGTAACTTAAGTATGGAACTCAGAGATGGTACCTGAAGAGTGGCAGGAGTCGATTCTGATCCCAATTTTTAAGAAGGGCAACAAAATGGATTGTAGTAATTATAGAGGGATATCGCTATTACCAGTATGTTCAAAAATTTTCTCGAATATTCTGCTAAGCAGGCTTACACCATATGCAGATGAAATTGTGGGGGATCACCAAGCTGGCTTTCTGAGGAACAGATCAACTATAGATCAAATATTCACCCTGCATCAAATTTTTGAAAAGAAATGGGAATACAATAAACCAGTTCATAATCTTTTCATATATTTTACAAAAGCATATGATTCAGTATTGTGACCAAAATTGTGCAGAATTCTTTTGGAAGTTGGAATACCAAAGAAGTATGTTAGACTTATAGAAGCAAGTTTGAAAAACACAAAAGGTAGAGTACGCGTGGGGAAATTGTAGTCAGAAGAATTTGTAATAAAGAACGGACTTAAGCAGGGAGATGCCCTGTCTCTGCTACTTTTTAATTTAGTCCTAGAATATATTGTATGAATGGCAGCAGATAATTCAGAGGGTGTGGAGTTAAATGGAAAATTAAGATATTAGGGTATGCAGATGATCTAAACATCATTAGCGATAGGAAAGAATCTGTAACAGCAAATGTGAATGCCTTAATCAAGGCTAGTGAAGATAAAAGTCTAAGGATAAGTGAAGACAAAACTAAATACCTGGTTACTACGAGAATGCCAACAGCAGTAGACCAGGAAATGTTAAGAGTTGGAGACATGCAGTTTGAAAAAGTGAACACATTTAAGTATCTAGGCATGGACATCACTTTGAGAAATGAGATTGAATCTGAACTGAAGAAGATATTACGGGTGGGAAATGCGTGCTACTTCTCACTGGATAGATTACTTTCATCACGGATATTGTCTAGGAATTTAAAGATTAGAATATACAATACTATTATTCTACCAGTCATGCTGTATGGGTCTGAGACTTGGTCTCTCACTGTGCAAAATGAAAAGCCATTTCGAGTATTTGAAAACAAAATTTTGAGGAAAATTTTCGGAGCAAAAAGGGATGACATTAGCGGACAGTGACAAAAACTGCATAACGAAGAGGTTCACAAATTCTATTCAAGCCCTGACATAACAAAATATTATTAAATCGCATAGGCTGCGATAGGCGGGTCACGTAGCTCGAATGGATGAGGGCAGGGCAGCGTGCAGACTACTGGTAGGGCACTTAGAGGGAAAATGTCCTGTGGGGAGACCGAGGCATAGATGGGAGGATAATGTGAACGCTGATTTGAGAAGCCTAGGTATTAAAGGTGAATGGAAGGAAATAGCCCAAGACAGGGACAGATGGCAAAAATACGTTGCTGCAGTAATGGACTCTCGAGTCCGGTATCACCAGGGAGTGTGTAAGCTGCATGTAATAAACACTAGGAACCCTTAAAACCCAAATATTCATTTTGAAATGCTCTGCATAGGTCATGATTCAGAAAAAAGGTTTGGGTTCTCCACAAATTATTTATACTATTGCAATTTTACACAAGAAGAAAAAAACTGAAATGAGATGAGCTGTAACAAAATGATGGAAAAATCAAATTGTGTGTCTGTTTCCACACAATACGAAAACACACAAAAATGGTGACTACCCTTCTCTCTGCTGTAGGAAACTCAACCTTTTGTGGGAATACAACATAAAATAAGGCCTCCCTACAGAACCATCACTGAAGTGCTATTCAAGAAATTGTTAGTGCATTAACATCACAAGATAACAGGTAAGCCATTCAACTTTCACCTGTCACTGTGTAAAGGCTCAATCGTATGTAGGCTTACCTCAGTTCAGGGAAAACTGCTGTTATCAGAGTTAACTGGCATGAACACAAACATACTGGTGATAAGTGTCACTGTTAACTATTATGTGCTGCAAGAGGGGACATTATGCCACAATACAGCAAATGATTCACTAATTCAATGTGGAACAACCAAAGCAACAACAACTGACAAACGGCCATATAATCCAGAGCTATCTCCTCATTATAGAACTCAGAAGCCACAATCCCCATCCCCACACGTACCTCTTCTCAACAAATATAACAGGGCACTGGGATTAGCAAGGACACAGGAACACTGTCAATGGACGCTGAAAAAATTGTAATAGGTCATCTAGACTATTGAGTTGTGGTATGAGTTGGCACACACTAATGTAATGTAAGAATATGTTGAAAACACAAAGGCAACCAAAACCTTCTACCAATAGTATAAAATTCAAGCACTTCATAGACGCAACAGAACTTTGTTCTCTGCAACCCCCTAATCAGGTCACCTAACCTCAAACATGACTGATTTGGGGGGGATTGGGGGTGCTTGGTTTAATGTTCATGGATCCAGCTGCTGTCAAGCAGCATATGCATCCATTGAACCAGATCTGATTAAGCAGCCATGAGTTGCAGGGGGTGGTTCAATGTTAGATAACTTTTGTATGGTTAGCAACAAGCTGCAGCCACATTCTGTTAGCATTCCACAATTTTGACCAAGATAAACTAATGCTGCAGTGTTCATCTTTGGCACACCAGTGTAAGAGGTGTCACAATTCAACTAAGTAAAAAAAATTGTAGCAATATTATGAAAAAAAAGTTGCTACTCACCATGTAGTGGAGATGCTATATGTACAATTCATAGGTTTCTTTACACACATTTACTTCTGAATTTTCATTTCAGTGAGACCACATGTGTCAGATAGGTCAGATTCAAAATTCTAGTTATTGATATTTTGCTGTTTGTGTCATTTGCACATAATCTTTCACTGAGTGGTGTCAATACTTGTTTGTATCATGATGTATTGCCTATTTTCAAACATCTGCAAGAGCTGCGAAAAATCTGTACCTAACCCTCAATTGAAAACTTAATTTGTGCTTTTCAGGAACTTTTGACTACAATATCCTTATTGAATAATAATTGTTCCATAATATCATTGTATATTTACATGAAAAAGGTATATTTTTGAGAATTTTTGTAAGTTACGAGTGTTAATAGTAAATTAGGGCTTATTATTTACAATTGCTGTAAATAACTGACATATCACATGTTTTTGCTATTAACAGGAGTCTGTATTGTCTACATTCATCATACATTAAAGCTATAGTCATATTTGTTAGTGACTATAGCACCAAAAACATTTCAGAGAAGCAGTAAATTTTATACCAATTTCTTTCCGCGTACATAATAGATATCTCATTTTGGCTATCAATAGTTTCAGTTCTAAAAGGTTGCTGGTAAAACTTGCAATATATCAGATCTACAAATTAAAAGAGAATGGGAAAACTCAGTTATAGTTGTTTCTTTTTTTTTACAAAAATCCTCCCAAACAGGCCATGAAGGCCCAATGGTACCAACCAGCCG
The DNA here is from genome assembly GCF_023898315.1 of Schistocerca nitens. Lineage (NCBI taxonomy): Eukaryota > Metazoa > Arthropoda > Insecta > Orthoptera > Acrididae > Schistocerca > Schistocerca nitens. The sequence continues at coordinate 830,112,503 of NC_064614.1, forward strand.
CCTCAGCCCTCAGCCCCTGTCATTGTAGGAAATTATTCATTTTTATTTCATGTAAATTTCTATGTAATTTGGGAAGATTTATGTAAAATTTTTAAGTGTTAAACCTAAAAATGGACAGTATAAGTCTGGAGTAGGATTTATAGTATCGAAAGCAATTGCAGAATGTGTCACTAATTGTGTACCTGTTTCAGAAAGAGTGATGTTACTCCAAATAAGTGCTCTAACTGTACAGCTGAATATTATTCAGGTCTATGCTCCAACAATAGACCATAATGATGAAGAAGTTGCAGAATTTTATTCCCAAATCTCAGGTGTTTTGCAACAACTACTGAAGAAAGATCTTACAATAATTATGGGAGATTTTAATGCCAAAGTAGGAAGGGGATCCAAAGGTGAAATTATAGGTCACTATGGACTTGCTGAAAGGAATGAGAGAAGCAAACTACTCAGTGCATTTGCAGGAGAATGGAGATTCATAATAACTAACACATTCTTCACACTACCACCGAGATGTCTCCACACCTGGAAATCCCCAAGAGATTCAGATGAAAATATTATCCAGAATCAGATTGATTATGTCTTGATAAATCAAAGATATAGAAACAGCTGTCTTTTAATGAAAACCTATCTATGTGCTGACAAGAAAAAAAAACGGGGGTGGGGGAGGGGGGGGGGTGTCAGGGAAGTGACAGGAAATTACAGAAAAAGGACCAGAAACAGGTTGCGATGGAAAAATAATAGATGGACAAGATGAGCTTAAAGAAACATGGAAAACATGCATACAACAACTCTTTTATGACGACCAGCCAGACCTTCCTCAAATATATTGCGAAACAGCACCTGGAATTCTGCAGGAAGAAGTACAAGCTGCGGTAAATGGAATGAGTGATCACTTGGTCCCGACAATGTGAATGCCAACATTCTCATGCTGCTCTTTGAGGATAATTTAAAATGGTTGACTGCAATATTCAATGACATCTACAACTCTGGTAACATTCCATGGGAATGGCTTAAATCTGAATTTATTACATTGCCCACAAATCCCTGAGCTAAGACTTGTGGTGAATACAGGACCATTAGCCTCATGAGTCACCTGCTAAAGACCTTTCTGAGGGTCATTCACCAAAGAATTTACAAGATATGTGAGGAACAAATTTCTTCTACACAGTTTCATTTCAGAAATGCCTTTGGCACATGTGAAGCATTATTTAGTATCCAGGTACTATTTCAAAGGTGTATAGATGTGAATTGTGACATTTATGCCTGCTTCATTGATTATCAGAAGCCTATCGACAGAGTAAAACATCACAAAATTGTTAACATTTTAAGAACCATTGGTTTGTATGATAAAGACCTACGTATAATTGTAAACCTATATTGGAACCAGTTGGCTTCTGTGAGGCTGGACAGAGAAAATACAGAAGACACAGACATTCTATGAGGTGTAAGGCAGGGTTGTATATGATCCCCACTGATTTTCAACATCTATTTGGAACACATCTTTAAGGAAGCTCTTGATTAAGTAGAGATGGGAGTGCTCTTAAACAGAAAAGATGTCAACAACGTATGATATGCTGACGACACAGTAATATTTTCTGATAGTGAGGATAGTTTGTCGATAGACTTGCACAAAAAAGCTTCAGAGCTAGGTCTAGTTGTTAACCCTCAAAAAACGAAAACAATGGTAATCAGTAAATGCATGTCACATTAAGAGGGGTCAAAATCTCACAGAGCAAGAACCTTGGCACCACAATAAATGACCAGTGGGATCTTGCTGATGAGGTGAGAACTCAAATTGGAAAAGCCAGGGCTGTCTTCAGTAGGATGAGTAACCTTTTCAAAAATCATGGCTTAGCAACGATGTTGAAGATCAGACTTTTGCACTGCTACATATTTTCCACCCTCTTCTATGGTGTTGAAACATGGACTCTGACAGAATCGTTGGGTAAGCGGCTGGAGGCTTTTTAGATGTGCCTGTACAGGAGAATGTTAAGAATACAATGGACAGCGCATGTCACAAATGTCAAAGTTCTATGAAGAACGAAGAAAGAGAAAGAAGTGCTGGCCACCGTGAAAGCAAGAAAGATCCAGTACCTGGGACACATCATGCAGAGGAACAACAGATACCATCTCCTCCAGGCCACCCTGCAAGGAAAAATACCAGGGAAGAGAAGCATTGGCCAGAGAAGAATATTCTGGCTTAAGAACATCAGAACATGGACCTCTAAAACATCTACAGAGCTATTTAGAGCTGCAAGTGACAGGAAAAGCACTGCCAAAATGGTTGCCAACATCGGGAAAGGATAGGAACCAGAAGAAGAAGAAAAAGAAACTTAAAAATTTAATATGTAACAATGTCAGTAATTATTTAAAATCATATAAATAGAGGCGATTTGTACACCACCATATCTCAGCTGGAGTTCAGTTTGATGTCGGTTGAGACAGTGTTAAGTCAATTTTAGCTGTAGTTTGCCGCCAAACATCTAGCACGTGAAATAAAACTCTTTGTTCTGGCTTAAGAACATCAGAACGTGGACCTCTAAAACATCTACAGAGCTATTTAGAGCTGCAAGTGACAGGAAAAGCACTGCCAAGATGGTTGCCAACATCGGGAATGGATAGGAATGAGAATAAGAAGAAAAAACTTAAAAATTTAATATGTAACAATGTCAGTAATTATTTAAAATCATATAAATAGAGGCGGCTTGTACACCACCATATCTCAGTTGGAGTTCAGTTTGATGTCAGTCATGAGACAGTGTTAAGTGAATTTTAGATGTAGTTTGCCACCAAATATCTAGCATGTGAAATAAAACTCTTTGTGAACATGAATTCCTGGAGCTTATTTCTACCATTGCATGATTCCTGAGTGGCAATGCAGTAACAGCAAGATGAACATACAGCAGCATTAAGAAGCAGCATCCTGGATTACACAAGATATGTATTATTTATTTGGTGGAGGATATCCATAATATGACATGGTATTCTGTTTTCTTGTGTTAAGCAAAGATACACATCCCAAACTTCACCACACAAAAATCATTTTTCACCACGTTATATTATAGTTACCATAAATCATGTGCCAGAGACAGAGTCTGCACAGGATACAGTGGCTGATGCGCAGTGATCAGTTTTTGTCCAAAGTGCTGGGCGAGATCATTTGTTTGTTCGGAAGAGGAGGCCAACAGTGTTTTGTCACCTTTCGGCCAGCTGGTGATGACAGAATTGAAGCACATGTGCTGCAATCTTTCTCAAAGAATTTTACTGAACCTATTCAGTTAAAAAAATTGAGGTAGTTACAACTTTGTTTGTCAGGTTCATTACAATGTGCCTACAATTTTGCTAATCATCATAGTTATTGTGATATTTACATGGAAGTAAGTCACTGCACGAATCTGAAAAAGTTTACAATGAAAAATAGGGGTCACAATGAGGTTGCATTTTGTGCAGATTACATAATATGTTGCTTTGTATGAAATTTAGCTAACATATCAAATTTTTCGCGCGCACACACACACACACACACACACACACACACACACACACACACACACACACACACACACATATCCAGACACAAGCAGACATATTTAAATATGTCTGCTTGTGTCTGTATATGTGTGGATGGATATGTGTGTGTGTGCGTGAGTGTATACCCACCCTTTTTTCCCCCTAAGGTAAGTCTTTCCGCCCCCGGGATTGGAATGACTCCTTACCCTCTCCCTTAAAACCCACATCCTTTCGTCTTTCCCTCCCCTTTCCTCTTTCCTGATGAGGCAACAGTTTGTTGCGAAAGCTTGAATTTTGTGTGTATGTTTGTGTTTGTTTGTGTGTCTATCGACCTGCCAGCGATTTCGTTTGGTAAGTCACATCATCTTTGTTTTTAGATATATTTTTCCCACGTGGAATGTTTCCCTCTATTATATTAATATCAAATTTTTCTTTAGACTTGGGTGGAGATCTCTATCTGTCACCAATCTCAAGAAATTTGATCTGACGTAACACATTCATTTGTGATAATGCCACAAGAATGCTAGAGTGAAATATCAACAACATTTCTCATATTTCATAAACAGTTTGAGATATCGGAATGAGATTTTGGAAAATGATAGAATGCAAAGAGGAGAGTATTTTGCCATGTGGCTATTCCACAAAACTTTGTTAGCTGCAACTAACTACAGACTTTTCTGATGAAAGAATGTAATTTTTAGGGCCATCAATAGTTGTTGAAATGATAAATGCTATGGATTTTGGGACAACATAAGTGAAGACACTATTCTGTATCCAGGATGTGCTTTTTATAAGCTACTGACCTTATTTTTCCTCAGTTCCTTACTTAATAAACCACTGTTTCAGATTACTCTCTCAACTACTTCTGGCACAAGTAAGTGAGATGACACTGTAAACTCTTCCGTGTTTTGGCAAAAGAAACAAATTTTAACATGGAAACCGGAGAAATGTGTAGGTTTTACTCAAAATTAACCACTCATGATGCATCTCTGAAAGTTACAAATGGTTAACAAGCCAAGCGAAAATAAATTGCTGCATTTTCAATGGAATTCTTTGTAGATACTAATTAAATCAGAGGTGACAAATCGTTTTGAATGGTCACTATGTAAGTGTGAGCACGGAGGGCCTCCACTTAATATTTATCAAAAAAGCAAGCATAGGCTTCAGTTTAGACCAGCACTTGTCCTCCAGTGTTCAGCTTTTCCCCTATAGTGTCTGCCTGTTAACCCCTACTGCTACTGCTCTCCCCATGCGTGTCCTGCCGAGTGCGTGTGTCTACTGGCCATGGTACTTTGCATGGACTCTGCCAAAGGTATCTCGAGTACTGTCCTCCTGCAAATAATGTCTCTTCTACAGGAAGTACAGGATCTATCACTACTCATCCACTTGACAGTGAGAGGTGTACAAGTTGGAGGTCCAGACACTCTATAAAGGGGAGGAAGGGAGCAGGGAAAACTCACCCATCCTCTTGACCTACAAGTTTGAGATGCCGTCTTCCACTGAAACCAAAACTGAGCCACTGAGGCTGTCAGGAAACATGCTGTGTCCTGTGTCAAAGGGATGCAAATACAAAAGGGTAGGTGTCTATTAATTATAAACAGTTGAAATATGCAGAAAATAATGGTACTCCTTAGGGAAATGGCAGCAAGGAATGGGAAGAAACACAATTTGCACTCAAGGTATATGTCTGGCAGACTCATTCAAAATGTTGAGGGAACAGGATGTGACCAGCTGCACAGTTTGGTGCTTGTTGGGACAAAGAATGTCTGTTTTTTGTGCTTCAGAGTCAAACTTTGAACACTGTTGCAGCTGCCAGAGAAGGTTTAAAATTCTGGCCTTGCTCATGGAGTTTCAAAGAAGCTCATAATCTGCATCATTGTCCCCAGAACTGATCAAGGCCTGCTGGTTCTGTGTACAGTAGAAGATTTGAACCAGAGACCGTGAAGGTTCAGTGACAGGCTAGACTGTGGCTTTTTAGACTTGTGTCAAGAGTTGAGAACTGTAGGGTTCCTCAAAATGGGTTAGGTGGGCAATACATATCAGAGGGTGCTACCCAGACAGCTGACGGCATGAGGGGTGCACAAAGGGCATTTTAAATTATATGACTCTTGTAATGGGATACCCTCCTCTAACATTACCCCCCGCCCCCTTTTTTTTTATAGAAACAACTGATACCATTTATACTATCGATTCTTGTGTAGGTGAACATTATCTCAGTTGTTTAAATAAAAGAATGTCATATGATTTTGTATATGATGTATTATATTTCAGACTAAAATGTATAATAATAAATTAATTTGTTACACTTTGAATGCACAGTTAAAATTACTCTTCTTTTAGAAATATTTGGAATTACGAAATTTGTGACATACTTAAAATTCATATTATTAATTGCACGGTCTAACACAAATTATTAAATTTAGTTCTGGCTTCATTTATAATATAATGATATAATGTGGTAAAGATTCTACTTTTGTCAAGAAAGTTTGTAAACTCTTGTGTTTTGTAAACTCTTTCGAATATTGTGAGTTTGGCAGAATGTTACAAGTAGTATGCCTCTGATGGAAATGCACGTGTATTTTAATTTTGTCTACAACAATGTAACTCATGGTTGTACGAAAATGGACATTGTGAAGTCAATGTGATATAGGAGAATGGGATAAAATAAAAGAAAATCACATGACACCAGATAATACTTCATCAGTTATTTAGTCATCAGCAACCAACAATGTTAAATCAAAATTTCAGCCACAAGAATGTACCCCTAGATGCAAGACTTGGAGCCAATAACAAGAAAAAATGAAGATAAGTAAAAAGTTTTCCATTTGTATATCTTAAGCCTCTCGAATCTTTTGAAAATAATGAAGAGACTAAGAGAAATTCAATGGTGATATGTGGAAGGGTAAGATTACACTCTCCATGCAGTCCAGACAAAAATAGCTGTAGGAGACCTTGAAACATCAGTCTGAAGTCAAAAGAAATGTCCTCCACAAGTGAGAGTATTAACTTCACAATAAAGTTCCAGAGTTACAAGCTCTTCCAAAAAGCAGTGAAGCTCATATAATGCTAGTTACAGAAAGCTGATTGAAATGCAAAACTGACAGCAGTGAGATCCATGGGGACAAATTACATGAATATTAAAAGGAGAAACCAATGGAGAATGGAGCTGGTGCAGTAGTCGCAGTAGCCAAGAAACTCAAATACATCAAGTTAGAAATTGAAGCTGAGTGTGAGACTGGTAAGAGCAGTATCAGGGGCAGGCATAGTCTCATCTCCTGGTGTAACTGGAGACTTTAGAACAGTGGCTGTCAAATTTTTGTGCTCAAAAGTCAATACTGACATTGTGAAATGGCATCTTGGGCCACATATGCACTGATTTTATTAATAATTGGAAACTTACATAAATTGAAAGTCATGAGCCCCCAATCGACTAGCTGCAGTAATAATGTAATAAGTTGACCAATGGTTGCAAGAACTGATCGTTAGGAGTTGGCACCATTCAGAACACATTGTGTTGATTGTTCTCTGTTTCACATTGCTGCCAACCTCAGTGATCTCAAAGTTGTGAATCCATAATTGGCTCATGAATTGGTGTTGTGTTGTCTGTGTGGGCAGATGATCAATCGATCAATTACAGTAATTGTACTTATATTTTAATACATTATGCAATAAGAGACATGACCACAAATATTTAATGTACGTTCTGAAAGTACTTTTTCTTCTACTCATTGAGTTGTATTGCAACAGCCTTAATTTAATCTGATGTTCCTTGCAACAAATATAGACCACATTCAAAGATGATCGTCTCTTTTAATACACATTATTGAATCCATGTTACTACAGATGCTAATCAGTACAAGGCACACACACCCATGTATTGTCAGCACTGGAAGACAAACAATAAAATATTCCCCTTCTCATTTCCTCTAACCCCTTAGTGGCTGCACTAATTACCCCTCTGCCCTTGAGGTAATCAGCCAACTTTATTTGTCTCATGGCTGAATTCACCAATGCTAATAAAAGAATGCCAATAAAGAATGTTTTAAAATATTACTATCTTTGTAAGTAATTTTGTTTGTTACTGAGAAAGAAAACTACACTCTTAATAATCTCTTAATGTTGATTAATGGTTTTGGATTTGGATAATTGGTGTTACATGCATATTATTGTAAAAGTGGCACATATTGTCAGCCTTGGATCTACAATAGTTCCGAACTGGGGCAAAAACTTGATAGTGATGCCCCACCCCCTCCCCCTCCAGCATTTGGTTTGTGTACAGGAGATATGTCAGGAATTTACATTATAAGTATAATAATTTTTGCATTAATAAATAATAATATAACACTAAAACAATACTTCTATAAACAGCAATATATTCTTAATGGGGTATGTAATAAGTTTTATGTAGCTCATATTATCATTTTATCCTGTGTGAATTCACCAACAGAGTAATGGTACATCTGTATTAATGCCTTGTATAGCTTTTCTTTCAATGGACCTAACTTCATATGCATGAATTTGTTGCTTTTTAGTTTATTATAAATTCCATTCACGTATATTGAGGAGCCTGTGCATACAGGCTGAGTTGGTGAATGGGAAGTATTAAGTTTTCTTTGTTTCTTTGTGCCACATGTAAGAACAAAATGAGTCCTGTCCTCCTTACAAAAGAATTTGTATGAATGTGTGTGAATTACTAAGGGACCCAACTGCTGAGGTAATTGGTCCCTAGACTTACACACTACTTAAACCAAGTTAAACTAACGTATGCTAAGAACAACACACACACCCATGCCCGAGGCAGGCCTCAAACCTCCGGCGGGAGGGGCCGCGCAATCCGTGACATGGCACCCTAAACCATGCAGCCACTCCACATGGCTTTACAAAAGATAATAACTTCACAAATAAAAAGGCATGATAGAGTTAATAGTTGCACATTTCTAAATAATGGGTGATATTGTTCTTTATGATGGACATTGCATTAAAAAAATCTAATAAGAAATTCAAAATAACTTCTGTATGCTGGTTTTCTTGTGGCCACAGCACTCACAGTTGATAATATTTGTACTGAAAATACAATACTGTTTAATTAGTTTCCTAGGTACCGACACTAAGTGTCAGCTCAAATTTATGTCTAAATTCAATATTAAGAATTTCAAAATGTCTATTACTTCCACATCTTGGTCGTTGTAAATAATTTTCATCTGGTCACATTTGACTGTTTGGTTCTGAACTGCTTTGTGGAAGTTGTAGATATGTTCAGATTCAACTCATTTGGCTGAAACTAAGTTTCTATGCCATTGAGGATACTGATCAATAAGTCAGGAATTTTCCATACATCCTGATTTTTAATTAACACAGGAGTATCATCTCAAAACAAAATATGACTGGGAGCTGATATTCACATAGAATATAAATAGAAGTGAGCTTAGTGTGCAGCCTTGAGAGACACACTGAGATATTTCAGGATAACAATCTGTTCCATTTAAAGTAATGATTGTCTTTTGTTTATTGTCCCGTAAGTAGGATTTAAGTGAATGTAAGGCACTACCCCTAATGCCATTCTTGTCAAGTCTGTAAATACACAAGAAATTGTTTACAGAATCAAAAGCGTTTGTGAGATCATACAATATTCCTGCAATATTAATGCTCTTCTCCAATGCTGTTCTTATTCTTGCAGCAAAAATGTTTACTGTATATATGATGCTTTTCTGCCAATAAAAATTAAAATGGACTATTTAAGATAATGACATATTTTACAATTAACTCTTTGATTTGACTAAAAGCAACTCTTTCAGATATTTCTGATGTGACTTGAAGAATGGAGGCAGGATGATGATTTTCCATGAATTCTGTTGAAACACCATTCAGCATAATTAAATACCTTAGGGAGCATCTCTCTTCCAAAATACTGGCTGATTACTTGAAATATGGGTGAGCAATTATGTTGTGTACTGTTTTAACAATATTAATGGGTATTCCTTCCCTACACACAGAATTTCGGTTTTTTAATGCTAAGATTATATTTTTATAGTTGGAAAGTTATGATAGAATGCAAAAAATGTAGAAGTAAAGGACACCATTCACTGAATAGCAAAATCAGTGAGTCTTCAAGAGGCACATACAAAAGAGAAAGAAGAAGAAAAGCTGCTAGCTTTCAGAATAAATCCTTTGTCAAGCTAGTGGGGGAAAAAAAGTGCCTGTACCCTACAAGTGCCAGAACAATGTTGGAGATTCTTTTGCAGAAGACAATGGGTACCAATGAAAAGTAAAAGTGAGATTACAGGAGCTCAATTATAAAACATTACTTGAAACCAGGATAAAGACAAATACAGGGTACAAAAATGATTTAGAAGTAACAATGGATTAAGAGTGAGATGTAACAGGATATTATGAGAACTACATAATGAGATACACAGTGCCAGGTTCATATAGGAGTAGACAATATATTTTTGAAGGAAATTACGTGATACATCATATTTTTAGTATTCTGACCCACATTTATGCCTACGTTTCTTATTGTCACATCAATTAATCTTTGTTTAACATGATTTAAATTAATTTAAAGAACTGCAAATACCAAAGTTCATTATCTTATTTCATATGTTAAATTACAAAATTTTACAGATTGAAACATCATTTGTATATATTTTAGTTTAGTCAATATTGTAGTTTTGAGTCCAGGAAGGCACAAATTTGTTTCCATAATCCAATTTTTTAATAAAACACACAAATTTACACTAAAAAATCTCCAGGACATAAGGTAAAACAATGTTGTTGACCAATCAAAAGGTAAACATTTCAGATTTCCATGGCCTAATAAGAGTCAGCATAACAATTTTGTATACTACAAGAGAAATATATAATCATAACATTAATAATAGTAACAACAATAGTAATGACAATATGTATAGTAATTATATGAAAAATCTAAGAAATGTCAGTCTTATGAATATTAAACAATGTCCTCATTACATTATTGTTAAATGTGAGCAGTAACATTTAACAGAAATATATGACAACTGTACAGAAAGAATCAATGTGGAGAGGAAGTTGACTGGTTGAAGGAAGAGTGAGAAATAATATGGATAGATTGATACTCACCATAAAGATGACAAGCTGAGTTGCAGACAGGTACAGTGATATGACTGTAATGATTTGGCTTGCAGCCAAAGCCTTCTTTAGAAAAGGAAACACATTCACATTCACATTCATTCACAGAAGCAAACACTCCTCACACATGCACGACCACCATTTCTGGCAGTTTGGACTGGAATATAATAAGATAAGCAAATGAAATGGAAGAAAGAAAACACAGTGTGACAGATATACTGAATCTCTGTTGGACAGAAGGAAAATGGCTGTGACACGCCAAGAGGAAAGCTACACTGATGAAAAAAAAAAAAAAAAGCTTTTATCTCCTCTGGAATGCAGAGTGGTTTTGGATGAGATTCAGACAGGGTAATTTGTTTTACAGTCTTACTGTGAAATGGAGAAGGAGAGGGAAAAAGATTCGGAGTTACATAAAGATACAGCCAAGATGATGAATGTATCCAATCTAGTATTGCAGTTATGGAATGATGATAGGTATCTGATATGTGAGATGAGGTGCTGAAGACACCAGTGGCCAAGAATCAAATTAAGTAAACAGACCAGTGAAAATCATGTCACCTATTCAGTTGTATCCAAACTAACTGAATATAGGAAGGGCCAATATCATCAGAGAACTGAATGTTGCACACATATCTTATGCAATTGTTCATAGCTAACACAAGTCATCTAAAGTTTTCACTATTTGTGACATGATGAATGTTATCACAGTAGTAAACACTTGGCAGGAATAAAGATTGGACTAATTTTTGTTTGATTTGGGGTGAAAATATTTTTTCTAAATTCGTGGATTGCATGTAAGCAGAAGAGAGATTTCCTGTGTGCTGCAATTTGCTCTTCCCAGTTTATATGATCTTTGATGACTATGCCAATGCCTGTTTTCATATTTTGAAATGCAGTTGACTCTAAATTTGCTAAAGTAAACAAAGGTGTTTTCTTAATCTATTGGAATACCAACTACAACAGCAAGAAAATTTTCAAGACTGTTAGGTCTGAAACCTATGTTGCAAAGAATCTCTCTCTTTCTCTAGAGGAAAGAAGTATTATTCTGGGTAGGGGGGAACTGCAGCCCCATAGCAGCCTCTCCCCCCCCCCCTGCCCCTGGATTTCCTCTTTGTCAAGAACTGTTTTAAAAAAAATGGGTATCTGTACTGCACTAACTGAGTACATTTGTCAGTCTGTTGTGAATTTCAGATCTTTTGTGCATATCACATTAGTAAGTATTTCCATAATAGTTCTATAAATAAACATGAAACAAGAACTACTCCTGGAGTTACAATTTCTAAGGAAAATCAAACAAAAAGCTCAAAAAAACATCATTTTCTGCTGAGGAATAAAATTGTGTAATAAATTGCCAGGGAGATAAAAAAGAATGCTAAAATATATCTGTTTGAAAAGACAGTTCATTGGTTATCAAGGCTCAGTTGGCAGCAGGAGTCCCCAGAGAGCAATGGGATGCCAAGATGGCTGTTGCCCCCCATATGGTCTGACAACCAGGACTGGTGGTCTGGCCTGCTACCATTTCTTTTCATAGCAGGACCCCTTTGTTTGTCATCAAAGGGTCCCTTGCAGGACAGCAGTACATCAGCAATATTCTACACCCCATTTTGCTGCCCTTCATGGCAAGTCATCCTGGACTTTCATTTCAAAAAGATAATGCCAGCCCGAACACAGTGGGAGTTTCTACTGCTTCTACATGTACTTGTCAAAGCCTATCTTGGTCAGCTAGGTCACTGGATTTCTCCCCAGTTGAGAACTTTTGGAGCATGTAACGGAACATATTAAAGGCTTTACTTTACCGAAGTATGCGATACCCTCCAAATTCAACCAGTTTAACGAGTATTTATGATTATAGAAAAGTTATTGTGTATGTTAACAATGATTGCATAACATGTCTCCATAAATAGTCAACCCATTAAATTATACTGAATAACTGACCCACACAAAAGTTAATATCACTTGATCACTGATACAGCAAATGTCATCATGTAAAAACACTAAGGTCATCATAATAATTAATATGAAGTACGAAAAATAGTGGCCAACTTAGGTATTTTGGATCTCCTTAAATAAAAATCACCCAGTGAAACCTATTTGTTCACTAGAAGCATTTTCACTCAGTATTCAAGTAATCAATCCTATTTTAGACGAAAACCAATGTAATTCTTAATAATTCATGTTATTTACTTATTTATACAAATTAGAGAAGTCAATTGACAAACTTCTATAAAACAGCCTTTTTGTAACAAAGAATTATTTTGGCAAGTCAACAAGTCTGTCTGTCATTTTAATAACATGTTAAATTATGTCACTCGATGCAAATTAATAACTTTTCTGCACAAATTATGATAACAGATGTACAAGTGACTTATAAACTATATCTCTTTTTATAAATAAAAGCAGCAAGAAGGGGCGGGGCGCAGTCAGAATGTCACTTTGATAAAGTGTGTTTGTGTGTTATTGTTTGAGGTGGATAAACAATGCAAAGAACATGTAAAGGAAGTACTACTTTGTGTTGTGTCATGGTCTTTGGTGGACAGTGGAATTAAGATGGCCACCAGAGTAATAAATATTTGATGTTTACATATTTGTTGGTTTCGCTCGTTCTTTATCATCAACAGCACATAAAAAACACGGGACCTCATGTTTTTAACCTTAGACAACCAGATTTAGAGCCAGCATCAGCATCGAGACACAGCATCGATCCAGCAAGCAGCAGCGATTACCACAGTGCATTTTAATGGTGCCAACCTAACATCAAGTGCTAACAAGCTCCGTAAATGGGAGTGAAATAGTGCGATTATAGCAATTAGCAACATCTACGATTAGGCGACCATTACAAGCATTACAAGCAGGGCCTTCAAAATTGCTCTGAATTTTGATGATATAATATCCCAATTGCCAACTGTATAGAATTTGGCACAATATTATTCAGGAGGACAGCCAACAACTCTATCACTCAATGACAAGCCAAATAACTGTTTGTATAAGGGCCAGATGTGGGCTAACATGTTATTGTCTTGCTCAGTTTATGAAGCTCATTCTCTTAAATACCTCATCCAAATTTTCTGAAATTGTAATCATTTGTTTGACTGTGGACTAAATCCTTCATCAGATGTTGAAAACTCACACACATTCACACAAGTATAGCTCTCATACACATGACCACAGCTTTCTGTATCTACATCTAACTCTATATCCACATCTTGCAAGTCACCATATGATGTATGGCAGAGGCAGAGCTCTTATCTTGTCCTTGTGGTCCTTACCTGAAATGTATGTTGGTGGCAGTGGAATCATTCTGCAGTCAGCTGCAAAGGCATCCTCTTTTTTTTTTTTTCTTTTTTTTTTTTTTTTTTTTTTTTTTCACCTTCCCTCCAGGAATTACCATTTGAGTTCACAAAGCATCTCCTTAACATTTTGGTTTTGATTGAAGCCACCAGTAACAAATCTAGTAGCATGCCTCTGAATTGCTTCACTTTCTTCCTTTAATCTGACTTGGTGGGGCTCCTAAGCACTAGAGCAGTAATCAAGAATGGGTCACACAAAGGTTCTGTACATGGTCTCCTTTGTAGGTGAGTTACATTTTCCCAAAACTCTCCCAATAAATCAAAGTTCACCATTCACATTCTCTACTATTGTCCTTAAGTGCTCATTCCATTTCACATTGCTTTGAAATATTATGTATAAATATTCAGTTAACATAATTGTATCAGGCAGCACATGATTAATGCTGTATTCCAAAATTACAAAATCTTTTTCCTATTCACTTGCATTAACTTACATTTTCCTACAATTAGAGAAAGCTGCCATTCATCACACCAAACTGAAAGTCAGTCTGAGTCACCCTATGTCCCTCAATGATGATACTTTCTTTTATACTACATCACCATGAGCAAACAGTCACTGATTGCTGCTCATCCTATTTGTCAGATCATTTATGTGTACAGGTAATAGAGCAGTCCTTTCATACACCCCTGAGGAACTCGGGTTGATACCCTCCTCTCCGATGAACACTTGTCATCAAGGACTTACATATCTCGATACCTATTCTGTATGCTCTTACCTCCATTAACAGTCTGCAATGGAGCACCCTGAAATCTAGGAATATGGAATCTGTTGTCCTTCATTCATGGTTCACAGGATATCATGCAATAAAAGTGCAAACTGAGTTTTGCACGAGTGATGCTTTCTAAATCCATGCTGATTTGTGAAAAGAAACTTTCTGTTTCAAGGAAATATATTATATTTAAATTTAGAACATGTTCAAGAATTCTACAGCATTCCAATGTTAAGGATATGGGTCTGTAATTTTGTAGGTCCATTCGTATGTACAAAAGCCCCTGCACTTTTTCAAATCAGTTGTGTCTTGTCACAAATACATTTGTGTTAAATTCAAGCTAAGTAAAGGGCTAACGCCACAGAACACTCTCTGTAAAACTGAATTGGAATTCCATCCAGACCTGGCAGCTTATTCATTTTCAACTCTTTCAGTTGGTTGTCAGTGTCAGGGATGCCTATTTCTACGTCCTCCATGTGGGTGTCTGTGCGGCAGTCAAAGGATGGGATCCACACCTCGGGGTCTAGTGGCTAGTGTTGCTGTCTCTGGGACATGGGGTCCCAGGTTCGATTGCCAGCCAGGTCATGGATTTTCTCTGTCCAGGGACTGGGTGTTTGTGTTGTCCTCATCATCTCATCATCATTCGGGAAGTGCTGAGACTGGAAATGGAAAGATTTGGAATGTGTATGGGCACTAATGACCACGAAGTTGAGTGCCCCACAAACCAACATCATCATCATCATCATCATCAAAGGATGGTTGTTGTTGTTGTGGTCTTCAGTCCAGAGACTGGTTTGATGCAGCTCTCCATGCTACCCTATCCTGTGTAAGCTTCTTCATCTCCCAGTACTTACTGTGACCTACATCCTTCTGAATCTGCTTAGTGTATTCATCTCTTGGTCTCCCTCTACGACTTTTACCCTCCACATTGCCCTCCAATGCTAAATGTGTGATCCCTTGATGCCTCAGAACATGTCCTACCAAGCGGTCCCTTCTTCTTGTCAAGTTGCGCCACAAACTCCTCTTCTCCCCAATTCTATTCAATACCTCCTCATTAGTTAAGTGATCTACCCATCTAATCTTCAGAATTCTTCTGTAGCACCACATTTTGAAAGCTTCTATTCTCTTCTTGTCCAAACTATTTATCGTCCACATTTCATTTCCATACATGGCTACACTCCATACAAATACTTTCAGAAATGACTTCCTGACACTTAAATCTATACTTGATGTTAACAAATTTCTCTACTTCGACCATGATCAGTTATTTTGCTCCCCAAATAGCAAAACTCCTTTACTACTTTAAGTGTCTCATTTCCTAATCTAATACCCTCAACATCACCTGACTTAATTCGACTACATTCCATTATCCTCATTTTGCTTTTGTTGATGTTCATCTTATATCCTCCTTTCAAGACACTGTCCATTCCGTTCAATTGCTCTTCCAAGTCCTTTGCTGTCTCTGACAGAATTACAATGTCATTGGCAAACCTCAAAGTTTTTATTTCTTCTCCATGGATTTTAATACCTACTCCAAATTTTTCTTTTGTTTCCTTTACTGCTTGCTCAATATGCAGATTGAATAACATCGGGGAGAGGCTACAACCCTGTCTCACTCCCTTCCCAACCAGTGCTTCCCTTTCATGCCTCTCGACTCTTATAACTGCCATCTGGTTTCTGTACAAATTGTAGATAGCCTTTCGCTCCCTGTATTTACCCCTGCCACCTTTAGAATTTGAGAGGGAGTATTCCAGTCAACATTGTCAAAAGCTTTCTCTAAGTCTACAAATGCTAGAAATGTAGGTTTGCCTTTCCTTAATCTTTCTTCTAAGATAAGTCGTAAGGTCAGTATTGCCTCACGTGTTCCAATATTTCTACGGACAAGGATGGTACATGTGTACAATCCTCCAATGTGTATGATTTTTTTTTATTTTTTTAACACGAAATTTAAAATTTCATCTTTCATTTTTCTATTGCCATACCACACTGGTTGATGAGTGACTGTATAGAAGCCTTTGATCTGCTTAATGATTTGACATAAAACCACTATTTTCTTGGGTTCTTGGCAAGATTCTTTGCTAAGGTATGAAGGTGGATGTTGTTGCATACTTTACACATCAGTCTTTTTACAGATGAGCAAATTTCTACTAACTCATGCCTCTTGACATTTCAACATTCTTTTTTGACCTTCCTGGTTCCTCAGCATTTTCTGGATTTTGTTATTAAAGCATGGTAGCTCTTTTCTGCCCTCACTCAATACATACTTCTCCTGAGCATGATTTACAATCGTTTTGAATCTTGCTCAAAATTCCTCTGCTTGCATCATATTGAAACTAAATGACGTCCATTCATTGTCTAAGTAAGATGCTATCAACTGTTTATCTGCTTCTTCCAGCATAAATACTCTCCTAGCTATCTTGATAGATTTATTAACTTTAGTGACCATCACTGCTATGATGATATCATGATCAGTTATCCATGTGTCTATACTGACATTGTCAATAAGGTCAGTTTTATTTGTTGCTACAAGTTCTAGAATGTGTCAATTACATATAGGTTATTGAACTAGCCACTGAAGACAGTTTTTGGAAAACGTTTTCAGAAGTATTTCACAAGACTGTCTATCTGTTCCATCTGCAGTGAATCCACAAATGTCACAGTCTTTAATTGGTAGATTAAAGTATCCTCCAACTAATACTGCATAATTGGGATGTTTCTGCTGTAACGTTCCCTGGCATTTTCACAGTTTATTTGTACCATATACGCCGCTCTGGGCAAGTTGTATATACATCGTAATTATTCAACAAAATTATTACTGAATGTGGTATAAAATACGTTTGTCATTTTTATTATGTTTTATTGTAATATTTCTCTGTATTTAGGATAGGAATTTTTCTGTATTTAATATGTGAATGTAAAATGTGTCAGTATTTGCGGTATCAGAGATATAAAAATTTGCCAGAAGAGAATAATTTACAAAGAAATGTTAATAGTCGGGAAATGCTATATAAGGACTAAACATTATGTATTCTTTGGTCTTCTCTGATGAGACGCGATTGAGGTTGGACGCTGTGAAGAAGCTTTTAACGAATGTGTAGAAGTCTTTTGTCTCCGTCTGGACTTAGCCGCCATTAGCCGATGTGTTACGAATTAATGTGAGTTGAATTGTTGTTTGAGCTAAATATATCAGTATTTATCAAAAGTGTGAATTATTTATGTGAATTAGCTTGCCCACGTCATCTATAAAATTTCTTTAAGAATTTTTCAGCATTTTTAGCGGTGTTGCTGGGCTGTGCCGCGACCAACAATCGCAGATCTGAAGAGGCGGCACATTTAAAAAATTATCAAACCCGTAAATCGGGAGCAGATGCATAAAAATCAATAGTGAATTAAGAAATTGTTCTTTCTTTTCAGTGATCCTGTGGCTGATAACATTTGAATTAATTATACGTTTGTGCATTCGTAGGCGGATAGTTAATGTTAGTTAACATTGAAATTTAAACAGTTTGGTTCTTTAAAATAACTCAAATGCGTAGTGAAGTAGGTTTGATCAGTGATAAATGTCGGCTTGGCAATAATTAAAACATTTTCTGCTGATAGAGATAATCTTGTGTTCTATGGCTATTGCCGGGATAAAATTCAGTAAAAATATTTAACAAAAAAACCCACTGCATCAGGAAAGTGTATGCCAAGGCCGAATGATCTAAAGGACTCAATTCTCAACTAAATATTATTATCCAGTTAATATGAGTGCACGTAATATTTTTTCTTTAAATGTACGTAATTCTTAAGAAAGTAAAATTTTTATTACCACACGAAATTAAGAGAGTGGTTCTACAACAAAGTTCGCACGAAAGAAAATTAACTTAAAAGGCAAAAGATAAAATTTATTATTCTTCTTTAACGAATTCGACATCGTCGATTTCGTTAAAATTGGCGCCCAACGTGGGGCCGAATATGCAGTGGCCACTAAATACCCGTGAGATAACTAGGGAATTAATATAGTCGAACTTTGTTGCAGAACATTTAATAATTTTTCTATGTATTGTATGTATTTCATAACCAATATTGTGTGGTAATACCTGTGTATGATTTTTTGCATGAGAACACTATGTATCCAGAGGCAAGCTGAAGAAGAGAGCTCATTATTTCGAAAAATTAATTACCTACCACAATATCAGGGGGCAGCTGCACCCAAGATAGATCACCAAAAGGTAAAGCTACAGTGTAGTTGTCCTGTGGGTAGTAAAGTAGCCTCAGTGCAGTGTTCTCGGATCATTAGTGGTGTGCTTGTTGTTAGTACTTTGTTTTAAAATAACAGGACATTTAAGTAGTTAGTCATTGTAGTATATAGTAAGTGTGTATTAGTTAATGTCCATTTCTTGTGTGATTATGTCAGTGAAACCTGAGTGTTAGGATATTTAGTTCAGATTTTATTTCCTTTGCTTACTATGGTTAGATTGCGTAGTCAGAAAGATATCAACATGGATAATGAGCAACAGTCAGTAAGTAGTGATACCGAGTTGGAAAGTGGGACACAAAGTAATGTTAGTGACGTAGTTCAGGAAGTACAATGTGAGAATCTGGGGGCAGAAGGGCAAGAAATGTTGCCACTGCCACCCAGTGATTCAGTTGATAGCGGAAATACTGTGTCATCCGCAAGCACTGGACACGGACCAGAGAGTGGTGTGATGTCAGAAGTGCGATCATTAAGAGTTATGTTCGAGCGCATGCTCAATTTCCAAGCTGAATTTGTACATATACAAGCAGAGCGTGACCAGAGATTGGTAGCTAAATTTGCAAGTGAACAAGCAGAGCGTGACCAGAGATTGGTAGCGGAATTTGCATGCAAACAAGCAGAGCGCGATAAAGAACGTGATGCCAAACAAGCAGAGCGCGATAGAGAACGTGAAGCTAAACAAGCAGAGCGTGACCGACGCCTGCATGAGAGGGACTTACAGTTGATGCAAACTTTAGAAGTTATGCAAAGTGAGCTTGTTAGTTTGAAACAAAAATATGAAACCATACCCAAAACAGTACATGAATTAAGCGAAAGAGTAGACAGTATTCAAGTGGCTAATGCCAATATCGTAGAGGAAATCAGTGTTCTGACTAATAGGGTCGAACAACTAGAACTTGACACAACTCAAGTAATTGAGGACAAAGTGATCGAACAAGTGCACAAAGTAGAATGTAAATTCACAAAGGAAATAGATGAGAAAGTGCACGCCGCAATTGAGGCCAGGGAGGTGGACTCAACTGCGGATGTGCAAAATCTTAAAAAGATAGTGCAGAGGGACATTCCGCTGTGGCAGCGGAGTGTGGACCGCCGTCTTGCCGAAATGGAGCTAAGCTTGCGGCATGACGATGCGCAGGCGTGTGTCACGCCAGCCAGGTCCAACAATTATAGGCCTATAAATACTGCAGTAAAAAATTGCGACTGCGAGACAGAACAGGCAACCAATGTAAGCGGAACAAATAAATGTCATTCCAAAGTAGTGATTGAAGAAAGTCTGATTAGGAACCGACAGTTTCAGATCTTTACAACGGAGAAGAAATCTGTTCACCCTGTAGTGTTTATCAAGGGATTTAGAAACATTTTGCCTAGCGTTTGGAGTCATACCCAGAAAATACAGTTTGTTATGTCATACATACAAGGAGATGCTGCATTATGGGCAACCGAAGCAGCTGACAGTTGTGATACATACGAGCAATTCGAAAAGGCATTCTTGGCCAAATATTGGTCAACATGTATTCAAGAGAGATTACGGAAGGAGGTATATAATCCAGAGCCGTATTCTCCACGACTGGGAAATTTGCGAAAATATTTTGAGAAGTACATTAACAAGACCCGTTACTGGGACGAACAGATTTCATCCCGGGATTTGATCAGACTTTTGAAATCACACTTGCCGATACATGTAAAGGAAAAGCTTATACACGTGCCTGAAAATGATATGGAACATTTCTTGTCTGTTCTGGACTCAATTGACCTGATTCAGGAGGACGTTAAGGCAGCCTCTGAACAGGCTAGAAATAACGGAAACGGTTATAGAAATGGTAGAAATAACACGCCTCCACCAAGTAATGGAAACGGCGGAGGTAATAATAGGAGACAAGAGTATGCACAAAACGGAAATAGAGGTAGAGACCGGAACGGCAATAGTCCGCCGGTGAATAATGACCGAAAGAGGAGGTTCGATGACCGGTATGAAACAGGCCCACCAAGCAATCATAGATGAAAAAATGCCAGGGGGCCGTACAACACTAATACTTATAATGATGCAAACCGAACTTGGCCACAGAACCAGAGGCCCAGTCCGGACCGGCAAAACAGTGATAGATATGACAATAACCGACCGCCACCACAAAATGCGCCAATTGCGCAACCGTGGCGGCCGACGCAACACAACGTGCACATAGTGGAGGTCAGTGACACAGAGCAGTCACGCCCATCCACTAGCAATAATTCAACAAACTAGATGCAGCCGAGATACGCTCTCCATCGTCGGCTGAGGTTTGGAGTGAGAGCAGCCCGACACAGAACAAAACGCCGAACAACATCTGTATCCTTAGGTATAATGACGGGGTACAGATGGGAGACGAACTAATAACTGAACCATCCACGTGCATAAAGGAACACAAAGACAAAGTACAAGCGATAATAGAGATCAAAATTAACAATATTGATGTGCAGGCAGTCATAGATACAGGTGCTACTGTCAGTGTTATGAGTATGGACTTATTCAAAGTACTGGGGAAGGAAAGGCGTATGCTGACTTTTCCCGTGAATAATTGTAGAGTCACTGGAGCCATAAGTGCACAGCGACAAATAATTAAACTCCAAGTGCGGGTAGAGATGTATATAGGGGAAGAAGCCATAGCGAGCTCATTCCTGGTAGTAAAGGGTTTAAAGGTAGCCTGCATTTTGGGGGTAGATTTTTTAAGAGAAAGGGACGCAATAATCGACCTTTCTCGGGGAAATTAAGTTTGATGAATGCTGGTAGGAGAATAGAATTGTCCATGCTCAGATCCGGAGAGGTACCTGTACCTAAATGTAATGCTATTAATATAAAATGTAGGAATCAGTCGATACTACATTTAGACAATCATTGTCTAGGACAGAATCTCTATTATCCTGACGTACAAGGTGATCAATCAAAAGCGAATATGGACGCATTAGTGAACAAAGTGTCACAGTCCGAAAATTTGAATTCTATGCAACAGCAGGATTTGGTACAGTTATTATTTAATTATGCAGAGGTATTTTCAGAACGACCAGGAATTGTTAAGGGATATCAGTACAAGATCGAGGTAAAGCCTCACAAAACTTACTGTCGAGCCTCATACTCCATTCCTTGGTCCAAGAAGGAAATAGTAGCTAAAGAAATAAGAAAACTGATCGAGTGGGGAATAATAGAACCGTCTTTGTCCCCTTATAGTAGTCCTTTGGTGGCGGTAGCAAAAGCTGACGGACAGGTACGGTTAGTACTAGATGCAAGAGACATAAATGAAATTATTGTACCTGTCAGGACGCATCCGGAAAATCTTGATGAGCAAATTCAAAAATTCCATGGAGTGCAATATTTGACATCTATAGATATGAGAAGTTCTTTCTGGCAAATCCTGCTCACACCCGAGTCGAGGAAATATACTGCATTTATATTTGGAGGAAGGAGCTACCAATTTAGGGTACTACCTTTCGGCCTAAATGTAAGTGCAGGAGTTTTCATAACAGCCCTTGACGCGGTTTTGGGTCCGGATTTGCTGCAAAGGGTAACAGTGTATGTAGACGATCTACTGATTGCCACTGCCACCTGGGAGGAGCACGTAGAACTACTGAGTAAAGTCTTAGAAAGGTTTAAGCAAGCGGGGGTAACAGCAAATCTTGATAAATCCAAATTTGGACGTAATCAGATTAAATTTCTAGGTCACATAATAACACCACAAGGCATCAAACCTGACAGCAAAAAACTTGATGCAATTCGTGGGTTTCCTAGTCCGAGAACTAAGAAACAGCTCAAAGCATTTATAGGTCTAGCATCTTTTTTTAGACGGTTTGTCCCAAACCAATTAACATCTCCGGCGGTACACCGCAAGGTTACCGCCCTTCGATAGTGCCCTTCTAGCGCTTATCGAAGTGTTAGGTGTTCCAGGTGCCAGCCAGCCAGCCAGCCAGCCAGCCCAGAAGAAGCAGCAGCAGCAGCAGCAGCAGCAGCAGCAGCAGTTCACGGTCCCGGCCTGCAGCAGTGGTCGGGCAGCCAGCCAGCCCTCCGGTGGCAGCAGCAGCAGTCCCGCCAGCAGCAGCTCCGCCAGCAGCAGCAGCAGCAGCAGCAGCAGCAGCAGCCGCCGCCGCCGCCGCCGCCGCCGCCGCCGCCCCGGCCCCGTCCGCGGCAGCAGCGTTCCTGCCTCTCGCCGTCCAGCCAGCAGCAGCAGCAGCAGCAGCAGCCGCCGCCGCCGCCGCCGCCGCCCCGGCCCCGTCCGCGGCAGCAGCGTTCCCGCCGTCCGCCGTCCCCAAGTGTGTGTCCTGTCCTTAAGTGCTGTGTTTTTTCTTCTCCTTGTCATCATGTCCGCCCCCACCACCACCGTCACTACTACCACCACCGTCATCGTGTATACGTCCCCTTCCGCCGCCTCCACCACTATCACTTGGTGTGCCCAGTCCCACCCCCCTCCTTCCATCCCTCCCCTCCTCTCTATCCCTTCGCCCTCGCTCTTTGTCCCCCCCTCTTCCGCTTCTTCCTCTCGTTCTGATCCCTTCCCCCCACTCCCCCAGCCTGTCACTGCAGCTCCGGCTCGGGTGGTGGCCCGTCGGGCCACTGCCCACGCCCAGCTTTCCCCGTCGCCATCGCCATCTCCGCCGCCACCACCACCACCACCGCCATCTTCGTCGCCGTCACCATCACTGCCACCTTCGCCTGCACCGTCACAGTCATCTCCGGCGCCGACTGTTGCGTCCGTGCCGGGACCTGCCCCTTCCCACCACCTCCCCATCGTTCCCGTCCCTCTTATCACCACCCGCCCATCTGCAGCTGTCAAACGCCCTAGTGGCGCCCCCACTTCCTCTGCTCCTAAAAAGGCTCCACCCCGCCCCCCATCCCCACCCCAAAATGCCATGGACGTCTCCCCACCTGGCCCCGCTCCCTCCTCCTCCTCCTCCTCCTCCCCACCCGGTCTCTACAAATATCTCCTGTCCCGTCCCGATCCTTCCTTCCTCGAGGCCCGGAATCTCTCCCTCCTCCTCCGCCGCCATTTCCCTGGCGCCCCCATATCTCTCCTTACTCCCAGACGGGACTCTGTTCTTATCTCCTCCCCCAGCCCGACCCTCCATACTGACATCCTCTCCCGCCTCCCCATCACCCGTTTTGGTCCTAACGCCTCCCTCACCCCTGCTCCCTCTCCTTCTCCTACCCGCCAACCCCAACCCCCGCGTCGCCCGCCGACCCTCACCGCCGTGATCACTCGGCTTAGTCCGTCGATCACGGAGGAGGAGGTGTTGGCGGAGCTGAAGGCCCATCCCACCCTGGAGGTGCGGGCAGTCCGCCGCATTTTTAACGCGACCGGCCCCACCCGCCTTATGCGGGTGTTCTCTGAGGACGCCCCCTCCATTGACCGCCTCCTGAAGGAGGGTGCCCTCCTCTTCAATCAGCGGTACAAGGTCGACCCCTCCCGTTCCCCCCCTCAATCCCTGCGCTGCCAGAGATGTCTGCGCTACAATGCACATACAACAGCCGAGTGCCGCGAGGCCCCCACCTGCCCGCATTGTCGACAAGTGCACTTTCTCCGGCAGTGCCCCAACCTCCAGTCCCCTCCCTCCTGTAATACCTGCAGCCTCCCCCACCCTACCTACTCCCAAAAGTGTAAAGCCCGGCCCCCTCCCACCACCCCTGAACTCACCGTACCTGTCCGTCCCCTGGACGCCCCCACCCCTCCTGGCAATTCCCTTCGTCCCCCCCCCCACTGCTGAGGACATCATCAGGTTCCTCACTATTGTCCTCCAAAACGTCCATCCCTTTCAGCGCCCCCACACCCTCCAACAGATCTCCCTCGCCGCCCGCTCCATATTCCACCTTAAAATGTACGCCACCTATTCCAATAACCAGGCCCATTTCACCTTCTCCCGCCTTGACACCCTCGTCTAAATCCTATCATGGCGCGACAGCATCGTATCCTTTTCAACAATATCCGCTCCCTTCCCGCCAACAAGAACCTCTTCCTGCACACCCTTGCTACCCACCGTGTGGATGCCTTCCTCCTCAATGAAACCTTTCTCCAACCCCACCACTCCATTCACACCTCCCCCTATCTCCTCCACCGATCCGATAATCCCCTCCCAGTGGCGCGTGGCGGCGTTGCCATTGGCCACCACCGCCAGATCCCCGTTCGGCTCCAACCTCTCCTTCCCGACCCCACCGAACACCTGATCCTTAGTCTCTTCTTCCCCGGCCTTACCGTTACCTGTGCCACCATCTATGTCCGCCCTAACGCCCCTCTTCCTTTCGACTTCCTCTCCCACATCGACCGTACCTTCTCCTCCTATGTGATCGCCGCCGACCTCAACATCCATAGTCGCTCCGCTGCCCAGTTACGGCGGTGGCATCGGTTCCTCTCCTCCCTTCAAGGCGACCTCATCCCCATCCCCCAGCACACCCGCCCCGAATCCAATTCCACTCCCGATGTTATTCTTTCCTCCCCCAACCTCCTTGGTCGCATTACGGTGGATGTCCTGGAGCCTATTGGTAGTGACCATCTCCCTGTCCTCCTCACCGTTTCAGACGGTCGTCGCCCCCGCCCCGACCCTCGTAATGACCCTCCCCCCAAGTACATCCATGACTATTCCCGTGCCGACTGGAATGCCTACCGGGATACCCTCTCCACTCAGGTCGACAGCCACCCTCTCGCCTACCGCCGTCCCGATGATGTCTCCCATGCCGCCTCCTTTCTCCAGCAGACCTTGTCTGAGGCCGTGGAGGCCCACATCCCTACTGTTGCCATCCACCCCCACCGTCCTACCTTGCCACCACAGGCCGTCCTCCTCCTCCGTGAATCCCGTCGTCTCTACCGTGCCTTCCTCCGCACGCGTGACCCGGACACCCTACGACGCCACCGGCAACTACAGCGACACATTCGAAATTTGCTCGCGGCTAAGAAACGCCGGGACTGGCGACAGACATGCACCCGTTTAAATGCTACCCTTCCTATAAACTCGTCCAAGTTCTGGACCGCCTTCCGTCGCCTTACCGGAACAAAGCCCTCCCCCTACTATCCTCTTCTCCACGATGACCACCCATTCCCTGACGCCCTTAGTAAGGCCAACCACTTTGCCTCCTACCTGTCCGATGTGTTTTCCATCCCTGATGATCCCCGGTTCGATTACTCCCTCTTCCCCGATATCCGCGATCGAACTGACACCTCTGTCCCTCCCCTCGCTCCTGGTTTCCAGTACTTGGACAACATTCCACACACGGAACTTAATGCCCCCATCACTACACAGGATCTCATTACTACACTCCGCACCAAACGCAACACCGCTCCTGGTCACGATCGTGTCACCTACCGTCACCTTCGTGAAGCTCCTGTCTCTTTCCTCTCCACCCTGGCCAGGCTCTACAATGTAGTCCTGTCCACTGGTTACTACCCCGACCTGTGGAAAACCTCTCGTATCCTCATGTTCCTCAAACCTGGCAAATCGCCGTCCGCCGTCTCCTCCTACCGTCCCATCAGCCTTACCTCGGTCTTCAGCAAGGTCCTGGAATCTATCCTCACCCGCCGCATCCACCAGCATCTCCGCCAGCACCGCCTCCTCCCCGTTACCCAGTGTGGCTTTCGGCCGTCCTTCTCTTCCGACGATCTTCTCCTTCACCTCACTCATCTCCTTTCCGAACAGCTCAATTCCCGTCGCTCCGCAATCTTCCTCTCTCTTGACCTCGAACGCGCATATGACCGCGTATGGCATTCCGGTCTCCTCTTCAAGCTCCAAACCTTCGCCCTTCCCATTAACTACGTTCGTCTGATCGGTTCCTTTCTCTCCCGCCGTCCTTCCCATGTCACCATCCATAACACCGATTCCTACACCTTTTTCCCCTCCGCCGGTGTGCCCCAAGGCTCCGTCCTCTCCCCCCTTCTGTACTTGTTGTACACGGCGGACATGCCGCCGCCGCCACCCCCCGTCCACCTTCTCCAGTTTGCCGATGACACCGCCTTCCTTGCCCTTGCCCCCACCCTGCAACGCTCCCAACACCTTCTCCAATCCCATCTTGACCGGTTCACCGCTTGGTGCAACCAGTGGTTGCTCACGGTCAATCCTTCCAAAACCCAGGCGATCATTGTAGGCACAACCACTCCTTCCTTCCGCCTCCTTGATTTCTATCTCACCGTTTATGGCCGTCCCATCGCTCTCACCCCCACCCTTAAGTACCTTGGCGTCACCCTCGACCGTCGTCTCTCCTGGACTCCCCATCTCCAGACAATCCAAGCCAAGGCACGTTCCCGACTCCGTCTCCTCAAGCTCCTTTCTGGCCGTACGTGGGGTCTGGACCCCTCCACCATCCTCCACACCTATAAGTCCCTCATCCGCCCTATCCTCTGTTACGCCCATCCAGCCTGGATCTCCGCCCCCCCTTCCTTTTATAAATCCCTCCAAATCCTTGAACGCCATGCTCTCCGCCTTGCCTATCGCATCCGTCTCCCCTCCCCCACGCGGATCCTGTATGACCTTATCCCCTTCCCCCACCTCCTCCTCTTCCTCGAAAGGATACGAATCCTATACACCTCCCGTAAACTCGATCCTCCTCACCCGCTCGTCTCCCCGATCCTCTCCCACCCCCGCCCGCTGCCGCGCCTGTACTCCCATGTCCCACCCGGTCTCCATCTCTCCACCCTCCTTACCCTCTCCCACGGTGGCTTCCGCCAGCTCCCCCTCCCTGATGATGTCCTCGTCCCCTCCATCTACCCCTCCTATCAACTATGACCCCGCCCCCCCTCACTCCTGGTGTCCTTTCCCTTAGGCACCCTCCCTCCCTTCTCTTTCCTTCCCTTCTCTTTCCTTTTCCCCGTCCCCTCCCTCCCCCCTCTTCTTCCGGGCTTCCCCTCCCCCTTCCTCTCTCCCCCCCTCTTTCCCTTGCCCGTGGCGTCCCTGCTCTCCCCTCTCGCTTTCCCACTCCCCCTCCTCCTCCTCCCCCTCCCCCTCCCCCTCCTCCTCCTCCTCCTCCTCCTCCTCCTCCTCCTCTCTTGGCAGGTCCCCGGACTCGCACACGGATCGTGAACTTTCGCGCGCCGGAGATCGTCGCCCTCGGTTTAGTGTTTGTGCCGTCGTGTCTGTGCATCAGTGTTTTTCGCCGTCCACGCTCCTTCGTTCACGTGCGTCGTCTACCTCGTCAGTGTTTGTGCCCAGTGCCGCCGTTTTTCTTGTTGTTTCGTCGAGTGTGAACGGCTTCATGTTTTTTACCTATTGTATCTCCTGTTTTTTAAACCGCCATTCTGTTACTTGTCTGTCTCCCTTTCTTTTTTTTTTGTACTGCCTATGGCTGAAGAGCGGAGTACACTGTTCCGCTGCCAGCCCACCTTTGTATGGGGTGTTCAAATTACAATAAAGAAAAAAAAAAAAAAAAAAAAAAAAAAAAAAAAAAAACCAATTAATGAATAACGAATCTTTATTGAGCCTGTTGCGTAAAAATGCGCACTGGGTGTGGACAGAAGAATGTCAGCGCGCATTTGACGCTATCAAAAATGCCTTGGTGAATGCAAACATACTGCGACACCCAGACATGACAAAAGATTTTTGTATAGCGACAGATTCGTGTTCATACGGTCTGGGGGCGTGTTTATTTCAGTGGGACAGGAGCAACGACCCCACAACAATCAATGTAATCGGATTTGCCAGCCGCACACTAAACAGCTGCGAGAGAGCATATTCCGCTACTGAATTAGAGGCTCTTGCAGTGGTTTGGGCGGTAAAGAAATTTAATTATTACATCTATGGTAAAGAAGTCAAAGTATTCAGTGACCACCAGGCTTTGAGCTATCTTATGACTTGCAAATTATACCATACCCGCTTGCTAAGATGGAGGTTAGCATTACAGGAATATAAAATTAAAATCATGTACCTAAAAGGACAAGATAACGTTGTAGCAGACGCCTTGTCGAGGCTCCCATTAGGGCAATCCTCAATATCAAATATTTTGGAACAATCGGAGGAATATCGAATACTCTTAGTACAAGATAAGGTACATAGGAGGGACTTTTTACACATGTGTAAGAATATGTCTATATTGCAGGAAACTGATCCGATCTGGGGAGATATCATTAGCAAAATTAAAGAAGGAACCAATCTTAAAAGTGTTCAGAATTTCAAAATAGTAGATAATATTCTGTATTATAAAACAGGTGTGTCAAATGACCATGGAGTCGTGTGTATACCACAACAGGCTATCCCAGCTGTAGTGTGGCACACGCATTTAGCATGGGGTCACGCTGGGATAGGCAAAACAATAAGGATTTTGTCCAAATTCTGTTATTTTAAGGGGATAAGCCAGCAGACTCGCACCATTATCAGGACTTGTCCTCTGTGCCAAAAAGCTAAGTTTCAAAATAAGTCCACAAGGTTTGAGCTGCATCCTATAGTGCCTCATCGACCACTTCAGTTAGTATCTATAGACATAGCAGGACCCTACCCACGAGCCAGGGGTGGATTGAAGTACATTTTAGCGGTGTATGACCTTTTCTCAAAATATTTAAAAATATACTGCCTTAAATCAGCCACTGCTCGTGGAATAGTTAAATGGTTAGGGAAAGAATATTTTACACAAGTGGGTAAGCCAGAAGCGATAATATCGGATAATGCTTCCTATTTTACAGGCCATACCTGGAAAAACTATTTACATGAACAAAATATAAAGCATATACTAATTTCCCGCTTTCACCCACAAGCAAGTTTAGTAGAGAGAACATTTGGAGAGTTAAATAAATTTTTCAGGTTATACATTGCATATAAACACACAAGATGGCCAGATCTGATACCTAAGTTTGTAGAAATTCACAACGCAACCCCGCATGCTTCTACGGGGTATCCACCAAACGAGATATTAATGAATAATAATAGAGTTCTGAACGAGTGGCTGGTACCTTTGCCTAAGGTCCCAGTCATTCCTGAGCCTAAGGAAGAGAAGATAAGAAAAGCAGGGTGCAACCTTACCAGGTGCGCTCAGAAAAGGAAAGAAAAATATAACCGACATGTGACGAATAACCAAAAATTTAGTGTTGGGGACTTGGTACTCTTACGCAATCATCCTAAGTCCTCGGCATCCTTGAAACAGAATAGCAAGTGGCAATTGGTGTACAATGGACCTTTTAGAGTAGTAAGTGTGCCACATGAGTGTAGCTATCTCTTAGCAGATCCCCACTCAGGGAGAGTACGGGGACTGTATCCGCGTAAGGATGTAAAAGCATTCCTACAGTAAAAGACTAATAGTCCTATGTGGACACCACTCTTTTGTAAAATGAACATTAATGATGTGTGATCTTTAGAGATAATGTGTACTATTGTAGAAGTGTTTAGTTATAAGAATATGATTGACTTTCTCATGTGTATGGATATTTGTGTTATGTACTCTTTTAATTTGTGTTATCTAAAACATGCTCTAAATGTTTGCACAGATAATCTGATTAGTGCAATTATTTGTAGTGTTAAGCTGTGACAAAGTTCAGTCAAGAAGAACATTTTAGTAAGGGTTAGTTAGTGTATTACATAATTTCCAATATGTGTGTCAAATTTGAAATATTTCTTGGCACAATCTTTTCTATTATGTGTATGTATGTATATATGTGTAGCTGTCAGATTGACAGATCCGAACCCAGAATAATATCAGTAATATGAGGCCCTGAGAACTTTATTATCTCACCAATATTATCAGAGAAAATAATGCACCCAGTAGTGACCCGAGAGCACCACGGGAGGCAACCTTGTTGTAAATTAATGTAACGCAAAGTTACGCACAAAGAAGCTTCAATTGAAGCATGTGCATATTCAATCAGTTAAAAGGAGCTAGCCAGATACAGTCCAAGTAAATTTTTGCCTACAGAGACTACACTGTAGTTACGTAGGACGTTAATAGTAAAGTGTGACATGAGTACAAAGGAGTTATTGAACAATATGCCTGAATCCGGCTGGAATGCACAAATAAAATCTAATCGAACACGAATATAGATGACTATGGGCAAACTAATACGAATTTTGAGTAATTGTTACCATGTACGCAAATCTCACACCTTGGTAAAGAGTTACGAATGTGCTGTTACAAACAAAATTGAGCAGCGGACATTGTAAATAGAAATAAAGGAACTTTAACAAAAGTGCAGTATTGTGCGGCAGAGACAGACAGTGACTGTTAAACCTGCAGCAGTACGTCACGGAGTAGTTGTGTATAAGTAATAAAAAACTGTATCATCACCGTGTGTGCAAGTGGACAAGGAACTAGCACGACACGAACAATGAACCGATAACGGACGGTGGATCAACTTAGTGTCAAACTTTAACTCTTTGTGTGTCAAGGGACGCTAGGAAAGCGCATTGACTACAGAAATACATTTTGAATTTGTCCTAAGGTGAAAACTTGCGTGTGACTAATGACAAGTCATGACATGGTGAAGAATATTGTGTGCCCATAAAAGTGTTACTGAGACAACGATATATTGTGCAAACCAGACTAGTGAAGGCCTACTGAGTAATAACTACCACTAACTGTGTGCATTCTTTCCCACAGCAGAAAAAATGCCTATAAGGATAGTACACTGTTTGTGAACTTGTTGCATGTTTCCTGGAGCACCGCAAGAAGACGTCGCACGGGCGAGCTGATATCCAACGCGCATCCGGCTACATCAGCTATGCAGCGGTCGCAGCAGCCCGTAGCAGACCAGACAGCCACGCCCCTCCGCGCCGTAGCTGTCAACGCCGGGGGCGGTGACCTACACGGAGTCAGCGCGCCGCGCCGAGCGCCGCCCAACAATCACTCCGCACCGCTCACCAAATACAACATTATTGACCTTTTGAAATGTTCACATAAACTGAATAACATGTTAATGACTTCATTTCGATAAACATTGAACATTTACTATGTACGTCCGTGAGTGATATATCCTAGGACAAGTGACCTTGTAGTGCATCACAAGAATAATAGTATCACACACAAAAAAACTTCCATTGAACTGTATGTGACTGTGATATTGTGTAATTGTGTAACCCCGTTTGTGACAAACTGCTAATTTAATTCAAATGAATAACTGTTAAAAAGACAATATTGACTATAAACCAACTGGGATGGCTGGGCTCCGGCACAGTTTTGCCCAGGTTTCCTGTTTGCCTACGCCCAAATGGGGGAGCCATGAACTTATATAACCCTGGGACTAAATAAAAGAGCCATTCCGTAAAACATACAGAAGTATAAAGAACGTTACTGGCACCATTGTGTCAAAGTGTAAAAAACTCTTTGCCAAATGCTGCCAGGGGGCAATGTAACGTTCCCTGGCATTTTCACAGTTTATTTGTACCATATACGCCGCTCTGGGCAAGTTGTATATACATCGTAATTATTCAACAAAATTATTACTGAATGTGGTATAAAATACGTTTGTCATTTTTATTATGTTTTATTGTAATATTTCTCTGTATTTAGGATAGGAATTTTTCTGTATTTAATATGTGAATGTAAAATGTGTCAGTATTTGCGGTATCAGAGATATAAAAATTTGCCAGAAGAGAATAATTTACAAAGAAATGTTAATAGTCGGGAAATGCTATATAAGGACTAAACATTATGTATTCTTTGGTCTTCTCTGATGAGACGCGATTGAGGTTGGACGCTGTGAAGAAGCTTTTAACGAATGTGTAGAAGTCTTTTGTCTCCGTCTGGACTTAGCCGCCATTAGCCGATGTGTTACGAATTAATGTGAGTTGAATTGTTGTTTGAGCTAAATATATCAGTATTTATCAAAAGTGTGAATTATTTATGTGAATTAGCTTGCCCACGTCATCTATAAAATTTCTTTAAGAATTTTTCAGCATTTTTAGCGGTGTTGCTGGGCTGTGCCGCGACCAACAATCGCAGATCTGAAGAGGCGGCACATTTAAAAAATTATCAAACCCGTAAATCGGGAGCAGATGCATAAAAATCAATAGTGAATTAAGAAATTGTTCTTTCTTTTCAGTGATCCTGTGGCTGATAACATTTGAATTAATTATACGTTTGTGCATTCGTAGGCGGATAGTTAATGTTAGTTAACATTGAAATTTAAACAGTTTGGTTCTTTAAAATAACTCAAATGCGTAGTGAAGTAGGTTTGATCAGTGATAAATGTTGGCTTGGCAATAATTAAAACATTTTCTGCTGATAGAGATAATCTTGTGTTCTATGGCTATTGCCGGGATAAAATTCAGTAAAAATATTTAACAAAAAAACCCACTGCATCAGGAAAGTGTATGCCAAGGCCGAATGATCTAAAGGACTCAATTCTCAACTAAATATTATTATCCAGTTAATATGAGTGCACGTAATATTTTTTCTTTAAATGTACGTAATTCTTAAGAAAGTAAAATTTTTATTACCACACGAAATTAAGAGAGTGGTTCTACAACAAAGTTCACACGAAAGAAAATTAACTTAAAAGGCAAAAGATAAAATTTATTATTCTTCTTTAACGAATTCGACATCGTCGATTTCGTTAAACTGCACTACTGTGTGTAGACTTTCTGTGAATGATTCTACACCTGTTATGGCAGAACTGGGTGTTCAGTAAAACATCTGATGATTTATCTGAGCTCACCTAGTCTGGTTTCCTGTGTCCACATAACTTCTCAGTTAGACTCAATTTCAACTTCAAAAGAGACAAAATTTTTGTTGACTGCAATGAACACTCTCCCTCTTTTGTTATCTAACCAGTATTTCTGATATATGTTTCATGCCTTGCACCTCTCAGTTTCTAAACATAATTTGTTGCGTGATATTAAGCTTTCTCATCTATATGTATCTGTCAGCTATTTGCTATGATATTTGTGGTACATCCATTCTTATTTCAAAAAATGCTGACCTATCATGAAGCGGCAGGTACACCATTTTGTGAGAAGATTTCACCACAATGAAAAAGTGATCATTTTAATGACGCCAACCCCACTTCCTGTATCATGTCAGTGACACTCTGTCACCCGGCTTCATGATAATACAAAACATGCTGTTCTTCTTTGAACTTTCTCATTGTACCCCATTAATTCTGGAGTTCCGCATGTCAATTCGTGTCAGTCACTACAGTGTAAGATGGCTATGGAGTAGAATGTGATCACCAGAGGCCAGCATTGACAGCAGAGTTTCATTCAGTTCTTTATGCTGCACAGCATACAAACATGACTGTAACTTCCTACACTACTTTCCTTGGATTGACTCAATGTCTCTTGTTAGTCCATGCTCACTGAATCCTACTCACACTTGAACAGTACACAATGTAGGCTACACAAGTGTTTTGCACTCATGTTCTATCCTAGAAATACAACAGTTTCAAGTTCTCATATAAGTTAGCTGAAGTCAGCTGTTTGATTTACCTATATCAACTCTGTGTCACTGCTCACTGTTTAACTCTGTGTGCCACACTAGTACCAAATTGTTTTCTTCTCAATAAATAAATGGAAATCCCAGGACTCTCTATTTTCTGCTCTATGGTAAATGTGAGTGTACTTGACTTTCTTATGATGCTTACATAACCTACACAAAAATATCAAATATACCATGTCCAGTATGATAAATATTCCCATTTCTTACCTCAGGTGAAGAATAAAGAAAACATAACCCAAGTATCTACATGATACACCATACTTACCAAAATGGTGATTATTATTTTGCTTATAAGATGTAACTAAAGAGAGATCAATTTTCTTGCACACAGAGGCTCGAAATAAATTATTACTTTCAAAGCAAGAAAAACAACATGAATAAGAAAAAAAGATTTGAAAAGGCAAACAGTGAGTTTTCCGTGCAACCAGTAAAAGTCAATAACTCAAAATAGGTTTCATGAACAATTGAAATATGCTATAATAATAGCAGCCTATGAATTGCTATGATATTTGTGATATATCCATGCTTATTTTAAAAAATGCTGACCTATCATGAAGCGGCACACTGAAGACTTGCGCAGGTCAATTCGTGTCAGTCGCTGCAGTGTAAGACGGCTGTGGAGGAGGATGTGATCACCTGATGCCAGCATTGACAACAGAGTTTCATTCAGTTCTTTATGCTGCACAGCATCCTCGTGCAGCTTGTGCAATTCCGGGTCATCCGATGTCTTTAAACAAAGTTTATCTTGATTAACAAGTGTAAACACCAAATGTTATTCAAGGAACATCTCAAGTTATAATGAAAATATGTAAAAATGTTCTATTCCTTATATTGTTTCACTGCATTAGTTTCCTAACTGTAAATGTCTGTCCTGAAGCCCACAAAATTTGATTAGTCGGCCTGAAAAAACATATCAAGGCAATACATCAAACTTTCTGACAACAAAAGTCTACTTCACACTATGGCTAAAAACTTGAATCTTTCTCTTTGTAAGCAGTATTTCATTGTGCCATTGTGATCGAGCTACAGAATAAAGCAGTCACTCTTGAAGAAAAATCATAGCTGTGAGTGATGAATTTCAAAATACTTATATCACTCTGGGGGTGTTGTCATAAAAATATAGGCTATGTTGTCCTACATCTGCATGGATACTCTGCAAAACACACTTAACCACCCAGCAAGTGGTTCACCAAACCAACTTCACAACAATTCTCTATTATTCCAATCTCGAACAGTGCGCGGAAAAAATGAGCACCTATGTCTTTCCCTGTGAGCTCTGTTTTCCCTAATTTTTTTATGGTGATTGTCTCACCCTATGTAGGTCAGCACCAACAAAATATTTTTGCATTCAGAGGAGAAAGTTGGTGACTGAAATTTTGTGAGAAGATTTCACCGCAATGAAAAAGTGGTCATTTTAACGAAGTCCACCCCACATCCTGTATCATGTCAGTGACACCCT
Source organism: Schistocerca nitens (assembly GCF_023898315.1). Taxonomy (NCBI): domain Eukaryota; kingdom Metazoa; phylum Arthropoda; class Insecta; order Orthoptera; family Acrididae; genus Schistocerca; species Schistocerca nitens. The sequence goes on from NC_064614.1 coordinate 830,148,234, forward strand.
CTCCCCTGCTTCATGATAATACAAAATCTGCCATTCTTCTTTGAACTTTCTCAATGTACCCTATTAATTCTATCTGGTAAGGATCCCAGACCACACAGCAGTACACCATACTATTTCTGTAGCCAAATCTCTAGCCTACTTAAAACCAGATACACAGAGGAAAACATTCATCCTTGGTGACAGTGTGAGTGCAGCAGCATGCGTCAAGCCTGGTATGTCGTCTGTGGAAATTAACAAACACAAAACTGTCTGAAATAAGTAAGCTGTTTTCCAACAATTTTATTGTGTTGATCAGTGGCTCAAATGCTGTTTATAAGAAATATCCTGGGTCTTCTGACACATACCAATGTCCTAGTTTACAACATTCCATAACACTTTGATTTGCCATGGTGACCCTGTGTTGCCCAAGAAATAACTGCAGCAAACCAACAGTTCGAGAATATATGTAAACACTTCAAAAACATTAGTCTGATAAATGTATATGGAAATGGATGCCCCCTTTCAGACCCACCATGGTTTACATTTAAATAGAGTGGATAAACAGTTAGCAGCCAAAAAAAATCTTTTCTATAGTAGTAAACATGCCTCAAGCACTAAATACATAAAAAATAATATTAGTTGGGATCAACAGCCTCCTCAATACAATCGTTTTTAGTATCAGTGTGGAGACTTACTGCTGAAAAAGTTCAAAGTGAATTGCATTCAGACAGGACAGATCTCCCCCTATCTTGTAATAACTCTATAGTATTTTTGCATGTCAACATCAGATCTTTAAGAAATAAGGTAGATGATATTAGTGTTCTACTAAGAGACAGCAAAAATTCTGTTCTATGTATTAATGAACATTGGCTGTATAAGAATCAGCTATATTTTGTATGAACCATTAGGCTGTTGTTCAGAGTCAAGCTTTTGTAGACTTCTGTACAAGTATGGAGGTACTTTGACACACATCTGCAAAGATCTTTCAGCAAAATGCCCTAATCTTGACAATAATTTCTGCATTGAAAGTGTATTTGAGGCAGCTACTACATTCCTGCCAGGACCTACACTAATTATAGTGTCTGTATACCATACTCCTGACAGCAGTATTTCTGTCTTCACAGAGGTACTACACAGAGTAACCTCCCACTTGCAAAACAACATAAAATTTCACTTTTTAGGGATATTAATATTGACATGAGATTTACAACAGCAAAGCACTTACACTTGCTCAATGTCTCCAGTTCACACACAATGTTTTGTGCAAACAACAAGCCAACAAGACAGTTATCATGTCTGGAAAATGTTATAATAAATGTAGAAAGATATATGATTGTAGTAATAAAAAAATGCACTCAGAAGGTGGCAGCAGGAGACACACATAAAAGAATAATTAGGCAATCTATCAGAGCCAGTGGCTCCTTCTTTAGGAAGAAGGGTTGAAGGGGAGGAAGAGGGGTGAAGGAAAAGGACTGGAGAGGTCTAGCAAAAGATTTCAGTAAAGTCACCCAGAACTGCAAGTCAGGGCTCACGTACCGGATGAGATGAGAAGAAAAGACTGATCATTGGGAACTGCACTGGACAAGATATGAAAACCTGAGAGCTTAAAGGTGGAAGACAGGATAACATACAAGACAGAGATTACTGCTAAAACATCACATATGAAGTAATAAGAGTGAAAACCTAAATGCATTATACGTAACAGTGGTGGGAGGGCGATGGCAAAAAATAGGTAGGTAAAAAAATGAAGGATGTAGAAAACTAAAACAGAGTGGAGAAAGGAGTAGTTACTGTAAAGAAATGCTGAGACAGAAGAAATTAACATAAATTAAGACCAGATTGGTGGTGAGAACCAAGGACATGTTGTAGCACTAGTTTTCACTTGCAGAGTTCTGAGAAACTGGTGTCTGGGGCGCAAGAAGCCAGATGATGTGAGTGCTGAAACAGGCACCAAGGTCTTGAGTGTCATATTGTAGAGCATGCTCTGCAACAGGATATTGTGTGCTGCCAGTACACAATCTCTGCCTATGTCCATTCATCCTAACTGATAATTTGGTGGTAGTCATGTCGATGTAAAAGGCCAATCAGTGTTTACGTAATAGCTGGTATATGACATGTGTCATTTCACAGGTAGCAAGTCTTATAGTGGTGACAGTCACAGGGGTAGGCGCTATAGGGTAGGGAGATGTGTGCAGAAGGAGTGTAGGGTCAGGCAAGAATTTTGCATAGATTGTGAGGGCAATGGAAAGCTATTCTAGGTGTGGTGGTGTAACAACAACGACACTGTACTACTGTACATATAAGTAAATTTTTTTTTCCATCTGATTTTTTGATGAACTAGTGATGTTCTGATTTCAATTCTTTTTTTGTTTCATGCCATTATGTTAAGGAAACTGTAAACAATTTTCAATGTGAATATTAATGTTTATGTCAAATGTCAAGCAATATTGTAATAGAATTGAAATGTAACAAATGTTGAAACTGTTGTAAGATGTTTAAAATCGTAAGTGTGCATCTGGTCCATACATAGGCAATGTGTTAGGATATGTAGAATGCAAAACCTCGGGTGAATACCTTGTCTGTAAGGGAGCGGTAAAAGGTGGATGGCAGGCGAGCGCGGGAAAATGCGCACGGGCACTGCACGGCACAACGGGCTCAGCAGTTAGTTGGAGTTTGGCACTGGTTTGAGCAACACCTTCTGGAGCGAGGAGGCTCTCCTGGAAGACATAGTTTCACTGAGCCTCGGGTATGCTGTTCCAATGCCCACACAGCACGGCAAAATTCCATAGGCACTAAATGGAAAAGTATTGCGATGCTATGAAGAAATAAAGTGCCGATACGTCAAGAGCCATAGCTGTGGTTGTATGTGTGCTCTGTGCCTCGCCATCTCGCCGCCCGCCAACCACCGCATCGATACAAGCAGGTTGAAACTTTTAGTATTGTATTCATATGGACCAGAGAGTGAACTATTCAATAACAACCAAAATTATACCAGAACTTTCCCATCATTTAATTATCCTCACAACTAACCTAGACAGGGTCCTTTCCAAATGTTGTGCAATCCGAGTGTCCCGAAATGAAAAATTAAATTTTGTGTTAATAATAATTACTTGCAGACCTAACTATGTTAGAATGGTGTTTAAAGAACTGTTTTGTTAATGAACCAGTAAATGAATAACAAAGGTCTAACAAAGTTGAAAGATAACTTTAATATTGATATAGTAATGAAGTTTAATTATTTCGAGACATATATAATGGTATTTAAATGAGCAGGAAATAAGATAAAAAGAGTAGTAACTCATATACTGGAAATCTTGAGCACATAATAATTTCAGTAATCAATTTTTTTAATACAGTGATCATAACAGTTTCAGGGTCCCACCCTCCCCCTTTTTTTTTATTCATTTGAATTCTGAAGTGTTCTAAACTGATTTGACTAGCAAAATTTAAAGTCAATATAAAAGCCAAAATTTATCAGTGTTTTATCTTTATCAAAATTGACATTGTGTGTGTGATTCGAAAGTGCTATTTCTAGGGTAACCTATGCCCGATTTTAATCAGATCAATAGATAGTACGAAGTTTTGTAGTATACATTATAGTGTAGTGTTATGTATTTATGGTTTTTCCTTATCAGTACAGAACGTGAAACTATCAGTTCAATAGATTTTCTGGTTCTAAAATTCTACTATATTATGCAGTGTTACTACGTGTTGTTTTGCATGAATATACTCCAACTTGTACAGGGAAGAAACTCAGTTAATACCTAATTAGGCTGGCAACTGTATTATTATCAAATTGGTAGCATCTTCAGTGTTACTTTTGTTCCGTACTGACGTGTAATTGCATTTTGAACGTACTTGACGGATCATTGTTATTACAGAGTGGGTGTAAGTCTGATTTGCCACCATTCAGGTACACGCGGTCGATATCTATACAAAAATCCTTTCTCATAAGGTGAAGCCCGTTCACTTACCATAGTACAGGCTTTAAGGAGTATTGTGTGCCCCACGCGCACGTTACAGTGGCCAAAATCTCAGACAGAATGAATCTCATTTTAGGGCATGATTTTAGGAAGTCGTGGTCTTGTCAAAGTAACTGATTAATACATTCCAGATCAGAATAATACTGAGTGACCAGTAGTGTGTTCCAAGATTGTTGTTTGACAGGAGCAGTTGTACAAGGGTTGGATGTTACGGCACGGAAAATCTGATTTTGAACTAGGCTGGTGGGGTAATTACATCCAGTGAAGGGTGAGGTGAGAATGGTGGTGTATTGCTGTAAAGAATCTGGAACAGAACAAATACGTTTGCCTCAAATGCCAAGGCTGTATGGGAGAGAATGTTGTATAAAGTCGATTAAGCTGAGTAGGAATGATGTCATGGGTTTTGGTATCAGGTGGGTGCTGACTGAGGTAACATTCAGCAGCAGACAGACCATGTACATAGGGGATGTTAGTATAGAGGGAGGTGGCATCAATGGTGACAACCAAGGTGTGTGATGGGAGTGGGATGGGTGTGGATTTCTGATGATGTAGGAAATGGTTGGTGTTTTTGATATAGGAGGGAAGTCTTTGTACTATAGGTTGCAGGTACTGATCGACTAAGGCAGATATACATTCAGTGGGTGCTTTGAAGTCAGCAATTATAGGACAGCCAGGATGATTGGGTTTATGAATCTTAGAAAGAAGGTAAAAGGGGGGGCTGCATGGTTTGGATGGGGTGAGAAGTTCTATGGACTAAGCTGTTCGTCCTTGTGAGGGGCCTGAGGTTTCAAGGAGGGACTGCAGGTCAGTTTGAACCACAGGGGAGGAGGGATCTTGGTGGCAGATGCTGTACATAGAAGCATCAGACAGTTGGTGTAGACCTTCACTAACATACTCCTTTCGGTGAATTATCACAATACCAGATTCTTTGTATGCTCAGAGGACAATGATGGAGTCAGCAGCTTGTAGGAAAAATGCAAACTCTTTACAGCAATACACCACCATTCTCACCTCACCCTTCACTGGATGCAACTACCCCAGCAGCCAAGTTCAAAACCAGATTTCCCGGGCCACCACATCCGATCCTGTTACAGCAGATCCCACTAAAAACCACTTTGGAGTACGCCACTGGTCACTCAGTATTATTCTGAACTGGAATGTATTAATCAGCTACTTTGACAAGGCCATGACATCTTAAATTATGCCCTAAAATGAGATGCATTCTGTCTGAGATTTTGCCCACCATACCTAGAATAGCTTTCCACTGTCCTCCCGGTCTCTGCAATATTCTTGTTAGACTCTATGCTCCTTCCACACCCATCTCCCAACCATCTGGCTCCTACGCCTGTGACTGGCTCCCTTGTAAGATTTGACCTGTGCACCCATCAGCCATCACCTACACTGGCCCTGTAACTGGCAAAACAAATGTTATCAAAGGAAGAGCCAGCTGTGAAATGACACGTCATGTACCACTGTTTGGCCTTTTACATCAAATTATCAGTTAGGACGAATGTGCATAGGCAGAGGTGTATACTGGCAACACACAATATCTTGTTGCAGAGCATGCTTTACAGCATGACAATCATGTCATCAGTGCATGTTTCACAACACAAGCCATCTGGATTCTTCCTCCAGACACCAGTTTCTCAGAACTACGCATGTGGGACCTAGTGCTACAACATGCCCTTGGTTCTCACCACCCACCTGGTCTTAATTTATGTTAATTTATTTTGTCTCAGAATTTCTTCACATTAGCTGCTCCTTTCTTCACTCCATTTTAGTTTTCTACGTCCTTCATTTTCTTACTCTAGCTGGGCGGGGTAGCCACGTGGTCTGGGTCACCTCGCCATAGTTCGTGTGGCTACCCCCGATGGAGGTTCGAGTCCTCCCTTGGTCATGGGTGTGTGTGTTGTCCTTAGCGCACATTAGCTTAAGTTAGATTAAGTAATGTGTAGGCCTAAGGACTGAAGACCTCAGCAGTTTGGTCCTGTAGGAACTTACCACAAATTTTTCAAATTTCCTTACTCACCTATTTTTTGCCATCCCCCTCCCACCTCTTTTAAGTACAATGCACTTAGCGTTTCACTCTTATTAACTCATACATAGTGTTTTATCAGTAATCTCTGTCTTGTATATTACCCTGTCTTCCATGTTTAAGCTCTCAGGTTTCATTATCTCATCCAGTGCAGTTCCCAATGATCTGTCTTTCCTTCTCATCGCGTTCAGTTCATGACCCCTGACCCGCAGTTTTGGGTGACTTTTCTGAAATCTACCCCTTCTCCTAGACCTCTCTAGTCCTTTTCCTTCATATCTCTTCCTTCCCCTTCAACCCTTCTTCCTGAAGAAGGAGCCACTGGCTGTGAAAGCTTGCATAATTGTAACCTTCTTTTATGCGTGTTTTGCTGCCACTTGATGAGTGGATTTTTTTATCTACACAGTTGCTTCATATTGTCAAAAACTGATTGTTTTTGTGGAGAGAAATATGTATGAAAGAGTGCTTTTTAATACCATGTATCTATCAGATCATGAAGGGATATGGTTAAAATAGCAGACAAAAAAGCTCACAGAGCGAAACATTAGAATTGTTAATGATACTCAATCAATGCTTTCAGATCACAACTATGTATGACAGAATGGTCCAGCTTCCTGTCTCAATTTACAAATATTGATGAAGCTCTTGACAGCTTTGTCAAACATGTTTCTAATGTATTTAATAAGTGCTATCCAAAAGTATTAAAAAGACACAAACAGAATCCAAGCAGAAGTAGGAAGTTTACAGCAATGGTTCACACCTGATGGCAAATAATTAACACTGTGCCGCCCTGCAACACCACAGTGGTGTCATGAGCATAGTACCATGCAGTGGCCTGTGACAGTACTTTAGTATCTTTTGCAGTCTGTTGGTGTTTTGTTTAGGTAACAATAAGTTACACACGTCAACAAGTTTTTTGTTTTTATAAGTATTTGTGCCCTTTCATCTGGTCAGACGAAAGAGACGATTTGATTATTTACGATGAATGCATGGACGTCTTGTCCGATGTCTTGGATGACTTGGCCAATTGGGAAGAAGACACTGGATATCAAAAAGTGTAAGTGAAGCAGAATCATCAGAAGATAGTGACATAGGTCCAAGAAGAATTTGGCAAATGCTATGGTTGCCAACTGATTCGGATGAATCAAATGAAGAAGACAGTACACCATGGTCAGACTTTGATTTACCGAGGATCAATAAGAAATTTGAAGGATCTCTGGGTCGAAACATATTTCCCAAATATACACAGAGTGTCAAGGATATCATAGAATAATGTATTGGGAATGATCTGTTTGAATATATTAGCAATGAAACCAACAAGTACTACAGTCAAAATTGCAAATGCCAAATCTGTCGACGTTACAGGACCCGAACTTAGAAAATGGTTTGGGCTTGCTATCCTTATGCACTCCATCTCCAGGCCACAAGTGGTCCGTCAGGACCATCCGGCTGCCGTGTCATCCCCAGCTGAGGATGCGGATAGGAGGGGCGTGTGGTCAGCACACCGCTCTCCCAGTTGTTATGATAGATTTCTTTGACCAGAGCCGCTACTATTCGGTCGAGTAGCTCCTCAATTGATATCACAAGGCTGATTGCACCCCGCTATCCTTATGGGAATTGTAAAAAAAGCAAGGACCGATGATTATTGGTCAATGAATCCTTTGATATATACACTGATATTTCACAAAAGAATGTCCCGCAACTGATTCCAACAAATATTGTCATTTTTGCATTTTTCTGGCAGCAATTATAAACTGGATAATGCCGATTGGCTTTTCAAAGTGCAATTCATAATTGATTAGTTTTCCAAAAATTTTAAAGAAACTTTTAATCTAAGTCAAAGCATCTCAATTAATGAAGGAATAATACCGTGGCATGGACAGTTAAATTTTAAAGTTTACAATCTGTTGAAAATTTCAAAAAATGGCATACTCAATTGGATGCTGTGTGGTTTGAGTATGGGATACATGTTCTCATTCAAGATATATTCCAGCACTGGACAGCCTTCAGCAAAAACAGTGATGGAACTATTGACACCTTCTTATGGAAAGTGGCATCACCTCCACATGGATAATTATTGTAACAGTGTAGATACTGCAGGGAAGTTACTTGAAAATAAAATTAGAGTTTGTGGAAAGATAAGGCAAAATAGAGGATTTCTGGAAAAGTTGAAGTGCGCAAAAGCCAATGTGTTTGAAGCTTGTCATTATGATGTATCATGCAACACGAGAGAAAGCAGCGTGACATGATGTGACGGTGCTAGAGAGAGAGACAAAGATATTTTTTAATGCTCTGTGGCAGTTACCACTCAGATAATTACTCTCAGTATAGGAAGTCTTTGGTTTTGAAAAAAGGAATTCATTAAGAGGTTTCATTCTTGTGAAGTAGAAATCGATGCCATTGCAAGATTTTGAAGTAATTTCACAGATCATTTAAATCCACCAATGCTGGACGTTTCTAAGAACTGAAAGCAAATCTGATTGCTATGCAACAGAGCCCACGTGAATATTTCTCCACCACTTTGATTATCACTTTCAGCTTCAATACAGCGTCTGCAGCAGCTGGAGTAGATCACTACAACAACAGAAGCGTGTAGCGTGAAAGCAGTTTCACACATCGCCCTGTATCAGACAAACGGTGTAGGTATTCAACACAACAGAGCACACACAGTCACTCATGCATATAAAGACAAACATAAGGTGGTGTGGGAAACGTATAGAGAGAGACACTCACTCAATATAAGTGCTCATCAGAGAGATTTTATACCATCAATGGAGAGGTGAAGTACTCGCACAGGTATGGAGAGCTTCAAAAACTAAAATGATACAAATAATCTCTACAATACATAATGCCACTTTGACTGACACTCAAAGAAAATGTAGAAAAACCAATTACGCAATAAAAAAACCTGAAAGCTTATTACACTGTAACAAATATATGAAAGGAGTGGATCTGGCAGACCAATATTTGAATTATTACCCTATGTACAGAATAACTATTAAATGGTCTAAAAATGTTTGCATGCACCTATTTAACTGTGCATTATTTAATGCATTCCCATACATGTCAATGTTTCAATACAGAACACGAGTCTCCAATTTCATGATTTTTTGTTGAAAGTGTCTGATTCATGGATAAAAAACCATGTAGCTGCTTCTGAGCAAACCTTGTAGGTTGCCACTACATTGCATACATCTCATCATCATCCGGTTGACAGACTTTCCAGTCACATAAAGCAACACCAACTAATATTTATTTCCAAAACAAATAAACAAAAACAAAAACAAAGAAACTGCCATGTATATTCCAAAAACAAAAAAAGAACAACAGCAAACTTAATGTTCAAGTCTTGGGGAGTTGGGTTACATCTTAGGGAATGCTTTGCTGCATATCATATGAAAGAGAAATACTAAGTACCAAAGACAATGCAAATAAACAAATATATGAAACAAAAAAGTTTTATATTTATTTATGTGTGTATATCTTCAAAATTTCATGAAAGTAGCCGTCGCAATCTGTTCCACCGCGCGACCGTGGCGCGGGGCGCGGACGGCGGAGTGAGCGCGCCGCGGGCGGAGGGTATTTAAATCGGCCGCCGCCGCGACCGAACCCAGTTCCCCCTGAGCAGCCATAGTGTACGGATCTCCGTGCCGGCACGTTCACAGGAGCTCAGTCCGTCAGTTCACCTGATGATGGCGACATGTATGATCGCCGAAATATTGTGCCCGTTGGACACTGTAGACTGGCAGTACACCCGTGGATATTTTGAATAATTTCTTTATTAATTCCAGTTATGAAGAACATGGAAAAATTCATCAATATTGAAAGCTGTTGAAAATGCTGTCCCAACAACATTCAGTGCCTCTGAAGCAAAATCATCTGTTGTGCCTTACTGATAGACCTGAGCAAGGCATTTGACTCTGTGAGTCATCAGATTCCAATAAATCAACTGAGGTGCTATAGCATCTGAGATACAGAACCCACTATGGAACTGTATCTTGATAATAGGAAGCAGAAGGTACATTTTAATGGTATGAACTATAGATTCTCAGATGTTTCATGAGGTGTGCCTCAAGATTACATACTGGGTCTTTATTGTCTATAATCTATATTAATGATCTACCTAGTATTATGCCACACAAATCTGTTCTGTATACTGATGATGCCACTTCTAATGTAACTGGAAACCATATGGAGGACACGAAGGTATAAAGCAAAGTCAACCTAAGAATTTCTAACATCTGGCTTAAAGACAATGAATTTACTGTAAACCAGAATAAAACTGAAAATGTAATTTTCAGTTTATACAACAAGTTTATGCTGTTAAACTTTTGTGTTTACAATTGGATTCCAAATTAACCTGGACCTCCACACAGGTTCTATATGCCCTAAATTATTAAGAGTAATATACCTATTACATAAACTTAGAGCATGTGTGAGTGAAAACATGATGCTCAGCTCCTACCATGCAATTTTGTAGTCACAGAATATGTTGATACTCCTTTGGGTCAGCTCCACTGGGAACAAAAGAGCCTTTTTGTGGCAGAAAAGGCTATCAGATGTGTAGCAGATGCTTTAAAAAATGATATACCTTGTAGGCTGCTTTTCAAGAAATTGGGCATCATGATAGTCCCAAATATTTACACTTAATTGCATAGTATACACGAAAGAAAATCAAGAGAGCTATAAATTAAGACAATCATTTCATTGATACAATACACATCACAAAGAAAAGTTTGACCTGTCCTTTACAAGAAAAAGGAAAACTCACAACAGCTTTACATTCCTCAGAGTAAAACAGTCCAATGAACTGCCACCAGAAGCACAAACTATGTCATTAAAAACCTTCAGAAATGTTCTACAAATCTGGCTTAAAAAGAATGCTTTCTATGCCATGGAGGAATTTTTTAACTGTGCAAAAGAAAATCTAAAATTTTAACTTATACTCATTGTGTATTTGTATGATCTAATGTCTTCTTTATAATTATTATCATATGTATCATTATTTATTTTTCAAGTTGCACAAACTATTACCAACAACAGCATGCAAACTGCCCAAAGATGAAATAAATAAATACCAGGACCATTTAAACTCTGGCATGGTGCATCTTCCCCAGTTGACATTTTAAAAGATATTGTTGTACTCACTTTGACCCTCACCATTGTCAGTGGCTTGCAGACTGCACTGTTCACATAACTGTAACAGCATTACACTGTGCCCCACCTTAAAGTGCTATACTGTGCCCCACATGGCAAGTTTACATAATTTTGGAAGTTTCTAAAAAAATTGGTAAACATTACGAACATTTTGCAGTTCAGTATGATACACTAATATGTGACTATGACCATGGTTTTCAGAATTACAATAAGTGTTCTACATCTATATCTGCATCTACACTCTGCAGACCACTATGAGGTGCATGGCAGAGGGTACAACCCACTGTATTAGTTGTTTGGGTTTCTTCTTGTTTAGCTGCGCTTGGTAGCTGTGCTGTCTAAGGCATCTTGTCACGGTTCGTGTGGCTCCCCCTGTTGGAGGTTTGAGTCCTCCCTCGGCCATGGGTTTCATGAAACCAGGACCTCGTTTTGCGGAAGTAACAAAACCAATTGAAAACTCTTGTAAAAACTTTGGACCATCAGACTACGTGGTAATTTTTGGAGGTGCGAACGATGTTGCAAGGGATCAAGCCAACGAAATAAAAATAGCTCTTAAATGTGTACTGCAGCAGACAATCCACATGAATGTGTTAGTTATTAACCAACCACTGAGGCATGACCTACCTTTCTGGTCATGAGTGAATCAATTAGTGATTAAGATAAACTGACATAAAGGATGTTTGTGGGAAATTTGAGCATGCAAATGTAATAGATGTAAGCACTCTTGAAAAATCCATGCACACCAGACATGGACTTCATCTAAACTATGCTGGTAAACAATACCTAACAGAGAAAATATATAATTTTGTAGAGCATTACACTGGAAAACTTACCAGTACGTTGGATAATTGGCTCATAACAGGCAATGAAAGCTCAAAAAACAAAGCAGAACATGTTAAAGGGGTCCAGATTGACTCACAAGGAAGAATGAAACCCAAAGAAAGAACGAATAACACAAAAATGGTCCAAAACACATTGGATAGATGGCTGGGAAGAAACACACACCAAGGGACAGGTAGACGTTTTTTTTAGAGTAGCTGAGGGTGCCACAGTGGAATGTGTTACAGCACAAACATACATACACTTTAAAAGTTGTTCACCAAAACATACAGTCCCTACCAAACAAACTTGATGAAATAAATGTGCTTCTTAGGAATGAGTGGAAGGAGGTATCAGTTTTATGTTTTTGTGAGCACTGGCTAGAGAAGGACCATTTACAGTATTCAGACATAACTGGTTTCACTCTGGCAAACTACTTTTGCAGATCAATATCAAAGCTTGGAGGAAGCTGCATTTATGTAAAAGAAAACATAGACTATAAGATAATAGACTGTTTAAATCACTTAGGAAGCGAAAAACACTTTGAAGCCTCAGCTATTGAAATAACATCAGGAAAAACTATAATAATGTGTGTTTACAGGTCACCCAACAGCAATGTAAACATTTTCTTTAAAAAACTTGACCTTGTACTAGGGAAACTTAAAAATACTTGCAAAACTATAGTTCTGTGTGGCTATTTTAATATTGACCTCTTAACACACAGCCACCAAAGAGAAAAATTCCTTAATATTATTCAAGAATATAACCTGTGCACTAAAATAAACTCCCCTACACACATAACAAAACTAGTGCTACACTTATTGATCAGATCTTTGTAAACACTGACATGCACACCTCAGAAAACTTTGATACCAGCTACAGTGACCACAATGTACAGCTACTTGCCATATGCAGAAGTGTTGATTTGTCTAGGAATGGAAGTGTTATCTACAAGAGAAAATTCAGCAAGCAAAATATTGAGCATTTCAAACATATGCTAAGTACCCACTCGTGGAATAAAATCTACAACAGTTACAACACAGATGAAAAGCTGGATAATTTCATGGAAATTTACAGACATTGTTTCAAAATTGCATTTCCAAAAAAAGAAAATAATTTGTAAAGGCCCCAGCAAGTCCAAAACTTGGATTACATCAGGGATCAAAGTATCATGTAGAAGAAAAAGAGAACTTTTTGCACTATCAAAAACAGAAAGCAACCCTGAATTTGCTCACTACTTCAAAAAATACAAGTTAACTCTGAGTCGTGTAATAAGGGAAGCAAAATTAAGGGAAAATGACAAACTTATTATGGAATCATCAAACAAGCTAAGACAATGTGGAATACGGTGCAGAGACTTACTGGAAACATGGAAACACACAAAAATATTGTATTGTCACAGGCGGGCAGCACGATCACTGATCCAAAATTAACTGCTAACCACTTCAATACTTACTACACCAATATTGCTCGTGAGTTAGTGAAGGAACAAATGGGAAAAACATCAAACAAAATATTACAGGAAATTTCTGGAAATAGTGTAACAAATACATCCATGTTCTTTCGACTAATAAGTAGGGAAGAACTGTTGAACAGCATAAAGTCATTAAAAAATAAATATTAAGCCGAGTTGACGATGTGCCAGACTATATTATAAAAGTATCAGCTGAACAGATACTCACGCCACTGCTAGATATATGCAATTCTTCACTATCAAGTGGTATTTTCCCACAACAGTTAAAAACTGCAAAAGTTGTACCCTTTTACAAAAGGGGCGATCGGCAGCAGATGGTCAACTATAGGCCTGTGTCACTCCTATCAGGTTTTTCAAAAATCATTGAAAAACTAGTTCTGCTAAAACTAACTGACTTCTTTAACAAAAAAAATATGATTTCAGGATATCAGCATGGTTTCAGGCCTCAGTGCAGTACTGAAACAGCCACTTTTAGCCTCATAAATCGTATTTTAAATTCAATGGATAGTCACAAAAATGTTTCAGGGATTTTCCTGGATTTAACAAAAGCATTTGATCTAATAGACCATAAAATTCTCCTAAGAAAGTTAGAGTGGTACGGTGTAAGAGGCCTGCCACACGAGTGGCTGAAATCCTACCTAGAAAATCGCTCTCAGATAACAGAGGTAAAACACATGGGAAAAAATGAACTCCAAGCTTATCAATCGAAACCTTCCACATTAACCCACAGTGTACCACAAGGCTCAATTTTAGGTCCCTTTCTCTACTTAATTTTCATAAACGACTTCCCCCTACACATTCAACACTCCGAACCAGTGCTATTTGCGGATGACACAAGCATATTAATTGAAGGTGAAAATGAAATGGCTCTAAGTTTAAATGCTAAAGTCACAAGCGAAAATGTCACAGAGTGGTTTACGAAGAATAAATTACTGATAAACCCTCAAAAAACAGTCATCTTACACTTCCATACACAACAAAATAAAAACTCATTAAAACCAAACATGTCCATGGAAAACCAAAGGATTAACAGTGTCACTGAAACAAAAGTTCTTGGCATCTACTTACAAGACAATCTTAAATGGAATTCCCACATCACATCATTAAATTCTAAACTATCGAAAATGACTTATGCGATGAGGATTATATGGAACAACACAAGTCCTGAAACAATTAGAGCGGAGTATTATGCTTGCATACACTCCCTATTGAGATATGGCATCATATTCTGGGGAAATGCTCCTCATGGCATAACCACATTCCGGAAACAAAAAAAGATTGTGAGGATAATGAAAAATGCTAACAGCCGAAAATCATGCAAACCATTCTTTAAAGAACTGGGGATTCTACCCGTACAACGTATCTATATACTAGAAATTGAAATTGTAATGTTCCTAAAAAAAGCATGCTAAAAAATGGAAATGTATTTATTCAAAATAAATCTGTACATGAACACCATACAAGGGCAAATAGTGACATACGCAGACATCATTGTTATACCACACTGTGCAAGAAAGGTGTATATCACTCAGGTTCACATTTGTTTAATAAGCTGCCAAGTAACCTAAAGGCCATAAACAAAATCCATAGCTATAAAAAATCTGTAACTTCATATCTCTTGGAAAACTGTTTTTACTCAGTAACACAGTATCTTGAAAAATAAGTTAATTTCGGTTGTAACAATATAAAAATGTAATGTAACAATATAGCAATATAACAATGTAACAATTTATAAATGTAATGTATACAATCAATGTAACAGTATATTAATGTAATGTCATTTTCTCCAACATCTAAGGTATGGTATATGTACCTCAAAGATTCAGGACTTAAATAAATAAATAAATATTGTCCTTAACATAAGTTAGTTTAAGTTACATTAAGTAGTGCATAAGCCTAGGGACCGATGACCTCAGCAGTTTGGTTCCATAGTCCTTACCACATTTTTTCCAAAATTTCTTCCTGTTCCATTCACTATTGATCAATATTCTAGGATGGATCACATGAACGATTTGTAAACAATCTCCTTTGTAGATTGATTGCACTTCTCCAGTATTCTACCAATAAACTGAAATCTACCATCTACTTTACCCACAATTGAGCTTATATCTGGGCTAATAACAAATAACTTAAGCGGGAGGGGGCACTATCACAAGTGGTAAAGTATCAGTGGTTACGAGTGACAGAACAGCAGTTTTTATAAGTAGGGACGACAGAAACAAAAGATGTTCAGAGGCAGGCTGAAAACAACATTCACACTGATAAAATGGGCAGGCAGGAAGCAAATTTTAATTTACACAGTTGATGCAGACAGCCTCTGATTGAAACTACAGATACTCAAAAATTGACAGAAAAATTAGGTTCATCCAACTGTAATTCTGCCAGTGAACAAAATCAGTTATCCTTATCACACCACAATATCTGAGGACTAATGGTAAGCTTAATGGATTGCTTATTTGTGTTGAAAAATTATAGTTAAGCAAACCAGTTGATATAATATGCCTCTCTGAATATCATGTGCCCACTGGCACAGATATGTTAAATGTTACAGGATTCAAGTTAGCTTCTTACTTCTGTAGAGAAAATATTGAGAAACAAGGAGTTGTCACGTTTCTGAAAAACTGCTTTGATTTCAAGACTGCTGATATAAATAAATTTTGCTCGGAGTAGCACTTAGAAGCTCATGCAACAGAAATAGTATTTCATAATAAGTCCTTTATAATAATAAGTATACACAGAGCACCTTCAGGAAATTTTAACCACTTAATAAAAAATCTGGAAGCTCTGTTGTCCCATCTCACAGTAAAAGACAAAGAAATAGAGGTGATTTAAATGTGGATTTATTGAAAAGCTCTGTCAGTGAACAATCATTGCAATCAGTGACACTATCATTCAATTTAGTTCCTACTGTGAACTTTGCAACTAGGATATGTTAATGCTCTGAGGCTGCTACTGATAATATCTTTGTAGACAAAACTAGGAAAAAAAGTCATATCACACAACTGATAGTAAATGGGCTATCTGATCATGGCATGCTGAATGTAGTGTTAATTGTTGAAACCTATCAGGGTAAAAAAACCTATTAAATCTGAGAACAGAGAGGGTAATAAATCAGTTAAAAACTGAGAATTTCAGGAGATTGCTCAACAACATGAACTGAATAGATGTTTACAATACTTCTGACTCAAATGGAAAACATATAGCATTCATTAACAAAGTTACTTCCACTTTTGAAAATTGCGTTCCCCTAAAGGTAACTAAAATCAAACAGAAGTCCAAAAATAAACCGTGGATTACACAAGGAATAAAGATATCATGTGGGACAAGAAGGAGACTGTATCTACTATCTAGGAACAGCTCTGATGTCAGCATTGCAATGCATTACAAAGAATACTGCAAAATATTGAAGCAAGTAACCTAGAAATTGAAGCAGCTTTATTATGAGAAAAAGGTAATTACATCAGGTAACAAAATAAAGACTGTATAGGATATAGTGAAGACAGAGACAGGTGGGGCCAAAAAGGAAGAAGAACAGATAGCTCTAAAAATAAATGAGACATTGATAACAAGTGTTGCAAAGCTCTTAAACAAGTACTTTATATCTGTTAGTGACAGCTTGGGGTTATCAGGTTTGGTGAAGAGTGCAATGGAGTATCTGAGACCAGTCTTTAAAAATAACTTCAGTAAAATAGAAATGACAGTCATGTCTCCCAAAGAAGTAGCATCCATCATAAAATTCTTAAAATCTAAGTATTCTAGTGGGTATGATAACATATCAATGAAGTTAATCAAAGAGTGCTCATGTGAACTGAATTCTATCTTAAGTTATTTATATAATAAATCTCTTATCAGCAGAAAATTTCAAGATTGGCTAAAATATGCTGAAGTTAAGCCTCTTTACAAGAAGGGGGATAAAGAAATACCATAAAACCATCAGCCAATTTCAAAAATATTTGAAAAGCTTGTGTTCAAGTGTCTCCTTACACACCTGACTGCAAATAACATATTTTCCAAGTCACAGTTTGGGTTTCTTAAGGGTTCTGATATAGAAAAAAGAAATTTACATTTACAGTTAGACTGTACTTAATTCATCTGATAATAAATTAGAAGTGATGGGCATTTTCTGTTACCTGTCAAAAGCCTTTGACTGTGTGAACCACAGTGTTCTCTTAAATAAATTAGAACATTATGGTGTCACTGGCAATGCTGCAAAATGGTTTGAGTCTTACCTAACATTACTAACAGGAAACAAAGGGTGTCATTGCAAAATACCTGCACAGTAAGCAGTCAGTCTTTGTCTGATTGGGAATTAGTTACATCTGGTGTTTCCCAAGGTTCCATCCTGGATCTGTCACTTTTTCTTGTGTACATTAATGAGCTTTAGTCTGTTATGTTGCCAGATGCTAAGTTTGTTTTGTCTGCAGATGATACAAACATTGCAATAAGCATCAAGTCAAGTACAGGTTTAGAAATGGTTTCTAATCAAATTTTCACTGACATTAACAAATGGTTTGAAGCTAATTCACTCTCATTAAACTTTGAGAAGACCCACTATATGCAGTGCAGAACCTATAGGAGATCTCCTTCCAGCATGTGTATAAAATATGAAGACATACAGATTGAAGAGGTTGACACTGTTAAATTTCTGGAATTACAACTCGATAATAAATTCAGTTTGGATGGGCATACCACAGAATTGCTAAAGTGCATAAACAAGTCTGTATTTTCAGTGAGAATGATGTCACCTGTAGGAGATACAAATATTAAAAAAAACTTGCGTACTTTGCTTACATTCATTATGTTATGCCATATGGGTTCATATTCTGGGATAACTCATCAAACCAACCAAAAGTTTTTAACATGCAAAAGTGTATAATATGATCCATTTGTGGTGCAAATTCAAGAAAATCATGTAGAAATCTGTTCAAAGAACTTTTTATTCCAAGCACTGCTTCTCAGTGCATTTATTCCTTAATGAAATTTGTTGCAAGTAAAATATCTTTATTTCCAACCAATAGCTCAGTACTAGGAATAAAACCATCTACATAAAGACCTAAAATCACTTACCTTGATACAAAAAGGGGTCCAACATTCAGGAACACACATTTTCAGTAAATTGTCAGCAACCATTAAAAACTTGGTTTAAGATAAAACACAGTTTAAACAGAGTTTGAAAGCCTTTTTGACAAGCAACTCCTTTTACTCTACAGACGAATATCTTGACAAGGACTGTTAGGCCAGCTTAAGTAAAAATGTCTGTTGGATTTCAGTTTTGACAGCACTTGTTCACAACAGTCAAGATTTGGTATATTGTGTATGATAAATTTATTAAAACAGCATAACAATGTTTCATTCTGACAGTGTATTAATTCTGAAAATATTAGCAGTTGCAGTATACTGTAAGATATTCACCTATTTTGACACCCTGCTGACAAATGATCAGGGTAGTAAGTATTATACTCAAATGTTTTATGTTTTTTACGTTATACTTTCTGACATGTTTCACACCCATGAGAATCATCTCATTTATGAGAATCATCCCATTTTGGGGTCTATCGAACAAAAATTGAATCTAATCTAAACAGGATACTGTATCACACCCACCACTAACAAAACTATAATTTTCCCAATCAATTGTTAGATGATAAAGTCTCCACCACTGATTGCAGTGTGATTGGGGAACTTACATACAAGTGAACTGAGGTTTTTTCTAAGGATTTCAGTTACATCAGGTGATGAGTCTGGTGGGCCATAGAAGGATCCAATCATCATTTTATGCCCACCCCTGATACTGCATACCTTGCTTACATTCATTCTGTTATGTCATGTGGGATCATATTCTGGGATAACTCATCAAACCAAGCAAAAGTTTTTAGTAGGCAAAAGTGTATAATAAGAATCATTTCCTCTTCAAGGAACTTTGTATTCTAATCACTGCTTCTCAGTACACTTATTCCTTTATGAAATTTGTTGCAAGTAGTATATCTCTATTTCCAACCAATAGCTCAATACATAGTATCAATACTAAGATCTCACATGCAGCAGCAATTTCTATCTCAGCAGATTTGGGTTTCTTGTCTACTGCAACAAATACACCACCACCATTTCCCATTCTCCTATCCTTTTGATATACACTTAAATTCTTCCCCAAAACCCCACTGCTATCAGTTTCAGGTTTCAACCATCTTTGGTAGTTTATCACTAGGATTTTAATAATCTCACCTGTGGGAAGCATTTCTTTCAAACTTACAGTGATAATTCTGGGTCACCTACAGCTATCACTCTCTGGATTGGATGGAGAGTTGCATAATCTAAAAAACCATTGTGTGCACCCCATGCACAGTCAGCTACCTGGTTAGCAGCCTCTGATGTATAGTACAAATCTGGCCCGTTTAGGGGGACCCTACAATTCTCAACCCTATGGTGGAAGCCCAAGAAATCACAGTCTATCTTGTCACAATATCTTCGAAGTCTCTGGTTCGGTCTTCCTCTTGACTCAGAACCAAAGGGTCAATATCAGTTCTGCGGGACAATGCTACAATTTGTGAGCTTCATTGAAACTCCATGCACAAGGCTGGTCTTCTCAACCTTCTCTGCCAGTCGCTGGAATGACCCAAGTATGACTTCAGAGTCCATATGAGAGGCATCATTTGTTCCAACCTGTACCACAATCTGCAGCTGGTCTCACCCTGTTCCCTCAATGGCTGCTGGAATAGTCTCTTCAACATGCTGAATGAGGCTGAGAGGCATAAATCCTGAGTGCACCTGGTTTTCTTTCCTGTCCCTTTTGCCATTTCCCTAAGGGGTACCATCGTTTGCTGTACGTTTGAACTGCTAACGATTAATTGACCCCTACCCTTTTGTATTTGTCTTCTCTTGAGACAGTACAAAACAAGTTTCCTCAAAACAGGGGAAGTGAGTCCCACTGGTGCAGTTTTAGTTTCTGTGAGAGAGAGCACCTAAAATTTGTTGGTTAGATGTATCAGTACAACACCATGAGCCCTCCCTGATTCCTATCCACCCTGTACAGGATGCCTAGATCTAACATTGACGTGTTACTCGCAATCAAATGGATGAGTAATGACAGATCCTGTACTTTCTGCAGAGACAGGATCCACAGGAGAGGATAGCACTTGAGGTACCTCTGGTACTGATATAACAGGTACCAAGCAAGATGATGCAGTGGTTAGCAAACTGGACTTGCATTTGGGAGGACAATGGTTCAAACGCGCATCCGGCCATCCAGATTTATTTTTTCCATGATTTCCCTAAATCGCTGCAGGCAAATGCCAGGGTGGTTCCTTTGAAAGGGCACAGCAGATTTCCTTCCCCATTCCTGACACAATGTGAGTTTGTGCTCTGTCTCTAATGACCTCAATGTCGATGGGACATTCCCTTCCTGTCCTTCCTTCCTTGAAATCACAAGTACACAACTCCCGGGAGCTCTTCCAACACTGATACACAGCAGCTGCCAATCGGTTTACAGTAGTCAGGGCAATTTCTAGCTGCTTACGAACACCAACCAATTCATACCACATTTGAGAACAGCATTCACAGGCTGGTACAATGTATTACAAGGCAGTGAAACTGTAAATTAAGTTCACTGATTACATATTAATCGTTTGAGTTAAATGTTGCTAATTCCCTATAACAATTGAAGAAAATACACAAAATGAGATTTATATTAAATCAACACAAAGCACGTAGCAAAAATTACTAATTTCCTAAAAATTTTGAGGTTACTTATAGTTGTTTGCAAAATCAAATACAGAGTTATTTATGACAGATGGAGATAATATATAGGGCTGCTACTCTTCAAGAGAAAACTAGATGTAAGACAATATGTTAGTTAGAAAATCTTCTACAATAGTTAAATCACAAATGCCGATTTACTACAAATTGCTCATGGATACTCCAAAAGGTAATGGTAGCTTCTAAAACTTCTAAAAATATGAGTTTATTTGCGTTGTTACAAAATTAAATTCAGGGGTGATTTATTCTTGGTACAACTGTGAACCACAAGAACTGATCTATTGCAAAATAAATTACATATCCAAAACACTCTTATCAGTAACTTACAAAAATATAGTTTTGTAAGCACACAAAAATTCTCAGAAATTACCTATTTCTCATGTAACTGTATGCTGAAATTAATGAATGATTTTTTGGATAAGGATAGGCATACTGTTATCAAATTTTTTTAAAGGAGCACAATTAAATTTAAACCTCATAATCAACAATAACAGTATGAGTTTATTGTGGAACTCATGACTATAAACAATAAAAAGAATATTTTATTATGATGGAAATTTAGTTCACATATCACAAAACACATTATTTTCACTATACATAAAATATGAACTTTAATCACCCCCAAAGTATGCTAGCCAAACATGATAACAAAGGATAATTTTAAATAGGTTAAACACAAGGCTATCAACATGATAATTTACTTACAAATACAAATATTACACAGTACCCCATCTTTATCTACTGATCTGACTCATTTCCATGTCTTACAGACCTCTCTGATGGATCTATGGTATACAACTAATGTAGTATCATGTAACCATTCCCATCATGAATTTATTTAACCAATCTCTTTCATAAATAAGTCATCATTGCACAGAATTCAATGCTACTCATGATAGAAGTCATTTTGTTTGTTTCTGGTATGATGGTCTAAGCAAATGTGTAAAGCAGGAACTATACATATGAGACATAATCAATGAAGATTGCCACTATGCTTTTTGCTTAGCATGGTAAGTTTATTCTTCAAGCCTGTATTATGTATGAGAACTAGAGGAACCAGTTTTCTGAGATGGCTGTGGACATGTCTTTACATAACCTACAATTCTAAGTGGTATTTACACTTGCAGTAATAGCTAACATTTTATGAATGCTAAATTTCATGTATCTTCATAAAACTAAAAATCTATAACCCCATCTCAAGCTTATAGAAACATTTTGTACCCACTGCAGTTTCAATGTCCATCTATTATCTAGTGACTAATGTGGTTTTCTATGGAATGTTCAAGTCATGAAGGCAATAAAAGGCAAGGTTTTGGGGAGATATTGTAATTTTGTGCTGATTAAAATATTCCACAGGTATATAAACAAGAACTTGTCACTGGTAAATGGTCTATCAATGATGATAAAGTAATCATAAATGCATGCAAAAATATAAATGAGTGGAAACTCAAGAACAAACATAAATTGAATGAGACAGAAAGTAATTTAAATTTGATACTGTACTTTTAGTAACTGTTCCAATGAAGAACCAGTTATCAGACCCCAAGAAAGTATCCTTCCTGGCATAAGGCGAACAGATGTCAAAGGTGCTTCTAGTATTGGAAATGTAAGGAAAGCCACCAAGTTTCCACTGTATGATGTAACTAGGACAAGGACAACAAGCCACCATGTTCCTACTAATAACCGACTGCTGTCTGCTTTTGGCATGTTTGCTCCACCTGTGGGATACAAATAAACAAATGAAACAGGGGTAATTACAGTTAAAGCATTGGCATTTTAATAAAGTAAGTAAGCTTTTTAACTACAGTAAGGTGGGTTAAAATGTCATTCTCATGCAATGTATAGATTGTAATCTGACATTATCAAAAATTTTATATTCACATTTGTCCTGCTGAAACCTCTGAGATCACAATCTGAATGGAATAATATTCTCTGACTTACTACAGCTTATGCCTACAAAGAAAATGATCCTCAAAACTAATTTACAATGAGATAATGGTCAATGTATTTACTTTATTGTAGTTCTATTATATCTTACAGGATTCAGATTCATTTACAAATGAAGTGCTTAGAAACTTACCCTTGATGAAATAATAATTACAAATGATCAGTCAATACTGTGATGATATTTCAGTTCTTTTGGAGATATATTCTTGGAATTAAGTCTATAAATACATATTAGCTCATACAATAATTGCTAAGTCATATTGCAGTAAAAAGTTTAATTAGTCACATCTTATGATAACAGATTTTCCAGTGAAACTATATGCACCATGGGAATCAGCACATTGAAAATAATATATTAGATAATGGATTTAAATTATTCTATTTTATTGCGAGTTCCATTTATCATGATAGCAATGCAGTTGCAAGGATATGGAATGAGTCAGTACTAATACAATGTTAACAATTCAGCAGAACACAATATGCTTAATTCATGACAAGATTTATAGTAACAACATGTAGCACTAGAAGAAATAAAACATATTCCATACATCAAGATTAATACTTATATGTACACATTCAAGTTAACAATATCAAAGTATTTGAGTAACAATATTACTCTACAGTGACAAATAGTTTACATTTTTGCTTACATTGAATGGCTAACTCAGTTGTATAATAAAAACTTCCTCCTATGCACTAAAAAATTCACTAATTGAATAGAATGACTTTTGTATTAGTATTCCTTCAATTTGGTCTTGAACTTCGGTGTTTCAGGAACAAGACTTTTGATGACACTGGGTAGAGCATTGTAAATTTTGATGCCTGTATAATTTACTCCTTTCTGTGTAAGGGTATAGTTTGATTGGCTTCTATGAAAGTCATCTTTTGACCTTGTGTTGTGATCATGATATTCACTATTGGTCTTGAAGAGAGAGTGGTCTTCATTAATGAAACATAAAAGGGAGTATATGTTCTGAGATATCATTGTAAATACCTTTTCCTAAACATATTTCCGGATGAGTGCCTTGGTTGCACACCATTCATGACGTGTATAGCTCTCTTCTGAGCAATAAAAACTTTCTTGTCAAGGACTAATGGCCCCAAAAGATGATTCTGTAAGACAGAAGTGCTTGGAAATACCCAAAATCAGCAGCTCTTATGGCATCCTTATGTGTGGTTGATGCAATTATGTGTAAGGCAAATGTTGCAGAGTGTAGCCTTTCTCCTAGGTCTAGGATATGGTTGGACCAATTAAGTTTGCAATCAATGTACACACCCAGGAACTCTGCTGAGTTGACTTGCTTTATTTGTTGTCCATGGGGAAACGTTTAGTTAAACTTTTGAAATATCTGAACCTCTAGCACAAGCATGTTACTTTAAAAAAAAGTTATTAGCAGATATGCACTACTAAGAGCAGATGGGAGATTCTAGCGTGCACTTTTTCTCTTTCCTCTATGCATAACCTTGGAGACAGGGGTGTCTTCTGGAGGTATGTGTACCCCAGCATATGAAGAATAAATGGATGGATAGCTTAGTCAACTAAAGCACTAAAGAGTGGTTTCAGTTGAAATAACAAGTACATGTTTCAACCATCAGTAAAATTACAGACTGGATTAACTTGAAAAGAAGAATGAATAAGTCACTCAGTATGGAAAAGTATGATGGACTGCATTGATTGTTTTCATTTGGTTCCTCCAACAGACTTGTTTCACTCTGAAGAAATGAATGAATAATAATCTAACCAATACATTAAACTACAAACTACTGAATTAATTGTTTTCATTTGCTTGCTCCCATACTATGATTTTACTCAAAAGATTGAATGAATAATTCAACCAATACATACAAGTACAATTGACTGAGTTCATTGTTTTCCAGTAACTGACTTAATCAATTGCTTTCATTCTGCTGTACCCATTGCTGCCTGCACCATTCATCAGTCCTCTGCACATTCTCCTGCAATTCACCAAAGTCTTTAGGCATTGCTTCCATCTTGTAGACAACCAAATCATCTGCAAACAGCTTCATGGGGTTTCAAGTGTTATCCACTAGATCATTTATATACCAGTATTTTGTAAACAGCAATGATATCATCAGAGTTCCTTAGGTTACTCCTGAATTTACCTCTACATTTGTTCCATTAAGAGCAACATCTTGAGTTCTGTCTGCACAGAAGTCTTGAATCCAGTCACAAATCTGGCCCAACACTCAAAAAACTTCAATTTTTTTTCACTGAACGATGGTGTGGAACTGTATAAAATGCAATTAGAAGGAAGGTCACTGTTGACCGTAATTTTGATGATTTATTAACAGCAAAATCGATTTTTGATGACATGTTATTTGTATATTTTTCTTTTCTTCCAGTCCTGTAATCTGACATCTTATAATTTACCTGTTGATTTTTATTCTTGCATGTTCCTTTTTTAAGTTGTTTTGAAAATAACATGTCAGTGTATGTTGGCAAGATGTGCATTTCCCCCTCCCTTTTTGCTATGCATTTTTAATGTACAATTTTAAATTTAAAGTATTCAGTTATTGATTTGCAAGTGCACCTTTGGTATTTTGCAGTAATCTGTTTGCCAAATAAAGTAATGTCACATAGAGGGCGTTCCAAGCCCTGTCACACTGAGGTCTTCTGTATAGGTGAATGTAAACAGCAGCTTCAGTTATTGTGATTGTTTCATAGCTTCTCTTACTGCTAATAACTAGACACCAGTCCCTACGAGCTTTAATTCAGTTGGTTTATACTCAGCTGTATTTGTGGTCTTTTGTTTCTTACTCACTGAATGCTATGTGAAATGTTTAAATTCCAGCACTGAAGATGATAATTATGTGATCAAAAGCCGATATTTCTGTTAATAAATCATCAAAATTATGGCCAATGCTGACCTTCCTTCTAATTTTATTTATCATATAGTTGTTGTGCACACAGCACTCTATGGAGTTGCCAATCAATGTATAAAATGCCTTCCTGAAGCCAAGGAACATGGTTTTAGCATGAGCACCATGTTGTCAGCATTCAGATTGGATGACATGGTTTTCTTTCAAAATCATTGAATGCTTTTCTCCTTACACTCATTTTCACTTTGCTCTGCCTTTGTTTCTCAGTTAAGTTTTTACTTCCCTTAAATCTGTGATGAAATTCTCTTTGTTTATTTATCAAATTTCTAACATGGTTATTAAACCACAGTCAGTCTCTCCCATCACTTAAGTGTCCTGTCACTCTTGCTAAGCAAATGTATTTTCCTACCTTCCTTATCAGTCCTTATAACTTCTATAGTCATAAGGGTAATGCAGGAGTAGGTCTAATAATAAATAAGAAAAAACGAATTTGTGTTCCAAGATACTATGAACTGCATTGTAGTAGACAATATAGACACAAAGCCAACACCTACCACACTAGAAAAAGTTTATACGACTATTAGCTTTGCAAATGGTAAAGGGGTTGGAAGAAAGTAGGATGAAGTAAAACAACTTATTCAAACAGTAAGGGAGATGAAAAGTTAACTGTTATGGGGGACTGGAATTAAACATTAGGAAAAGAACAAGAGGAGAAAATAGCAGGATAACATGGTCTGGAGGAGAGGAATGAAAGAGGGAGACACCTTGTTGTATTTTGCTCTGAGTGTAATTTAACCATTTCTAAAATATGGTTTATAAATAATGAAAGAAGGTTGTGTATGTGGAAGAGGTACCAGAGGTTAAATACAGGGAGGAAAAGTTTCTACAAAAACTAAATTAAATTGGAGGGTATGAAAGGGAAGAAGTAGTTGAGGAGGGAGTGAGACAGGGTTGTAGACTTTCCCAGCATTATTCAATTTGTACACTGAGTAAGCAGTAAAGAAAACCAG